>NC_049986.1:14991410-15174423 GCF_000003815.2 Branchiostoma floridae | reverse complement strand
CTTTGATAAGTCACTGATCGATGAAAACTTTTATTAACTGTGAACATACGTGACTAATGAATCTCTTTAACGAGCTGGTCAGTTGTCTTTGGGTTATATAACTTATATTGCTCCAAGCTAATTACTTTTTTACATCTTTTTTAAACAAGTGGAATCGGATTAGGAAAGTTATGACAAAGACGTCTTCTAAGCTTGTTTTCACTTAGTTTCTGTCCTACTGCTTTTCTTTGGCTGTCACATGATAGCGTGCCCCACAATACTGACTGTTGCTATTTCGCACTGCAGCTAGGTGTTGATGCTAATGATGCAGGATCACAAAATAAAGCGCTTACCAACAAGCTTTCGATCAGTTCTCTGATCCTTATCAAGTTGAAATGTCCAAAGCCTATGTCACACAACTAGGCTGGAAGTGTGACATCAGCAAAAAGGCCAGAGGTGCTTGGAAGTTGGTATTGGTCCCTCTCTCAGTTAATGGTTGAGGGAAAGTTGGTGGGCTCTGATATTAGTAGTCTCTTTCACTCCCCTTTGAAAGTAGTCCTGTTCGGAATCCAGTAACGTTATCTTCACCTTGTCAAAATCCACAGAATATTGTGCCGATTCTATATGAATGTGCTTTAGATTCATATTCAATCAAGATAATGTTGTTTGCTGTCACAAGTAAACTTGCAGTCGAGTACATGTAGAAGTTGTTTTTGTATATCCCTAGGGTGAAGCACCAGGGCCACCTGAGGAGACGCTGGCACAGGCTGAAGCTCAAGGTGCCAGACTGGCATAGGAAGGACATGGATGGTGGGGGAGATTTCTGTACCTTTTTCCTAGTCTCTTTCATTCTTATACATGTCTTAGTGTCATGTGATGTCTTTACTTTTTGACCAGCAATGCCAGTCATGAAGACATTTTTGCTGAAGTGGGGTTACCAATTTGTACATGTATCTGTATCTAAATACATGTAGCTGGTATAGATGCCCTTCAGTATAACACACCAGCTTTGCAGGTAGATCCAGGTGCAGTAGCAGCTGGTTATAACTTATATTACACTGAATGGCCTGTCACACATGACCGTTGCACATATACCTGTAAGCAGCGTTTAATGTTATTTGATAAAGATGATACTGTACTTGGTGTTCCACCTCATAAAAGTTCTAGTGAAAAACATAATTTTCGAACACATCAATTTTTGGTTGATGCTTGATAACTCTAACACTGGTACTTGAGGACATTACTATGTTTGGCCTTTTCTGAGCTGGTATGACATAAGTTGGTACGTCCACCAGATATAAGTCATTTTGTATGTCATGTATGGTTTTTAAAAGATGTTGAAATGTTTCAGACCTGATGTATGTATAAGACCACATCACAGTTGGTATGTTTGCTATCACTCTAATATAGGGTCTGAAAGTAAAGTTTGAAAAATTTCTTCTTTTTTTTTTCAGAAATCTTGGATTACTTGAAGGCAGACCTGAAGAAGAAGGCTGACAGTGGAACGAAACCACGCGTACAAAGAGAAGCCAAGAGTGGACCCTTCATCTTCACATCCTCTGAGGAAAGCTCTGATGATGAAGATGAAGATGATGATGATACTGAGGAGGAAGATAACAACCTAGATGGTACAGTGGGCGATGATGAACCAACTCCAACATCAGATAAGGAAAGCTCTAGAGAGGAAAACACTGGTCAGACCAGCCAGGACAAGAAGTCAGATGAAGAAAGCTCTGATGAAGAAGATGATGATACTGAGGATGATAATGACATAGATGATACAGTGGGCGATGATAAGCCAACTCCCACATCAGTTAAGGAAAGCTCTAAAGGCAAAGACACTGGTCAGATCACCCAGGACAACAAGTCAGATGAAGAAAGCTCTGAAGAAGATGATGATACTGAGGATGATAATAACATAGATGGTACAGTGGGCGATGATAAGCCAACTCCCACAAGGGCTAAAGGCAAAGACACTGGTCAGACCAGCCAAGATAACAAGTCAGATGAAGAAAGTTCTGAAGATGACACTGATGATGACAGTGAAACTGAAGTAGACACATCTGATGAAGGATAATCGTATGAGACTTCTGTTGAAGTTGTGCCTGGGCAAATTTCCAGGGTATCAGGGGTGAACTATTGCAGATTGCCCAGAGCAAGAGAATCAACATGGCTTCATGTTATTTTTTTAGTCTTTCCTGTTTTATTCTTATGAATTTTGCCATGTACAGGTCTTCTGAAACTTTGTAGGTTTTTGAACCTTAATGGCTTATGAACTTGCATTTTAGGTACAATGTAGAAGCCTTAGTGTTTTTTTTACACAATATAGTAGTAAAGTAGTCCGTAGTTAGCTGCAACAAAAGGTGACCCACTCATGTAAGCAGGCCTGGTGCTCGTTTCTTGAGCTTAGAATCATAATAAGTTTGATACCATAGGAAAGGGAAACACACATATACTTGGTGAGACAAGAGGGAGCCATTGCAAAAAAATATGTGCCCCTCTCCTGTATATGTAAGCTTTGCCTGTCATTTTCTGAGCCCATCTGTAAAAGAAATCAACATTTTCTTGATATATGTGGATTTATGTAACCACAAGGGCTTAACCAAACTTCAGGAAAGATCATGATATTTATCCTTATGTAAAAATACTAACAAAGCACAACTCATTATGTGTATGGTGAAATTCCAGTTGTTTTTCATGAACTTTTGATGTGTAGTTCAATATACTGTTGATGTTCTGTCATAAGATTTGTGCCAAGATTCTTGTTACCCCCACTTGTTACTTCCCAGGTACAGTACAGACATTCTGATGCATGAAATGAGCCTTGTCAAGAAGATTTTCAGTTATGCAAGAAAAAGCACAGGATGAAATGCGTAATGTCATGCACATTTGCATGACACTATAGGACAGATACTTTGGTGCTGCAGTTTTCCAGTAAGCACATTGTGTGTCTTTAAAGTGCTGTTAACTGAAAACATGGCCTTTGGTATGAATTGTTATACCACCTTTGGTATATTTAAGAACTGGTCTATAAATATAAATGTATAAAACACGAGAACAAATCACATTTGAACCACAAGTACTAACTGCAAAACAGTATTGACACTAGGCTATATGGGACACTTTTTGTGAACCTGTCATTTGGAATACAGTCCCCTTCCAATTTTGTATGTGTTTTTACTGTCACCTTGAAGGGCTCGTCTCTAAATACTTTAGGAAATAAAATATTGTACAGAGCTGTAGGTTAGATGATATGTACAACTTTCAAACAACTGTTCACTGTTGGAATGATATGAACCTGGAACGGGGACATGTAGCGAAGCCAACACATGAAACAATGGGTTCCTCTACTCAACACAGCCCTGTCCTTCATCAGTGTGCAAATTTCTGCTGTGGTGATGTTGCTGATTTCTGCATCCCTGTTCAAGGTTCAATGGTGTGGAGATCTACATACTTTTTTCCAAAGTATATACGTTTCACAAAAGGGGGTTGAGAAAAACAGAGCTTGCAAGACCAATACAGTTAGTCACTTCTGTTGCTGTTTAAGAAGAGGACTTTTTCTAGCCATGGTAGTACACGGGGATTGACAACGTTTCACACAGTAAGTGTGCGTCTATGACTATAGGGCCATCTCAGGTGTCTCCCAACGACTTTCCAAACACTGACCGTACACAGTTCTGTCATATATATTTAGTACAAGTCTACTAGACAGTAGTATGGATGGTTTGTGTTGCTTCTTCGGCCCTTTTCGTCTCAAGAGACGTTGCGTGTTATAAATAACCAACTAGCAATAAAATGGTACGAGGTAATATGACCCAAATACATAGCATAATGTCATAGTATAACACATGTACGCCGTCTTCAGGATTTGAAAGTAGAAAATGTTAGTGTTTATAACGAAATTAGCTTATTTACTAGACTGTATTTATTTTCTACTCGGTGTCTCTTGTTCCCGAATGGTACCCAGTTTGGGGTCATCTCAGGTCAGGATGAAAGAACGCCCCTCACAACAATGCCCCGTTCCAGAACATCTTTATGCCTCGAATTCGAACCTGACAACCGCTCTAGTAAACAGAGCAGTTCTAGCTTTCACCGAGACCGCACGTGTTTTTTACCCGTGCCATTTTTCTCGTGTTAATGAGTTCATTTGGTATTCACAATGCCTAAAGAAGGAAGAGAGAAGAAGTATCGCGTCGATCGGACGCAAGGAGTCGCTATGTCGGCGAAAATCAGACAGAACGACGCTCTTCGCAGAGAAGAGCGAGAGTCCAGAAGGGAGCAGTTTGGTGAGCATCAACAACATTTTATGTCAAACTGACTTGTACATTTTAATTGTTAACGTTCATAGTTGCCTATTCCTGCACCTGTATGATTTATTTTACTCAAATATGTATACCACTAGGACAGTACTTTCAAGTTTGATGATATTTATGCTCTTGTTTTTTTAACACCCAAGTGAAGAACTTCACATTGAACAATCGTGTATCTAATTTACTACTATCTTATCGTCAACGTTCGGTTCACGTCTAAGAATCTCCTCGATAAGCGTAGATTGTACTGGAAGAAATAAGCTTTGAAATTTGTTACGAGTCAAGGTTCAATTCTCATAGTATGACTTGGACCGTGAACGAATTTGTTTTGTCTCTATAGCGAGTTGTTTCACTCGTGTTGATGCAAACTATTTTCTGGCTATCTTACGTGCACCTTACTTGTGCTATTACTATTTCCTGATAGTGCCTATTTGAAGAACTACGATCATTTGTTATCAATAGCAACAAAGTTCATTTCGTCCACGTTTAGGTTTTCTGCTTCCCCCCGGAACAACCCTACCGCTGCCACAGCGTGTAGAGGAGGAGACCCGAGCGCTCAGCGCCCGGCCTCACGACAAGGTACGGACACTCAGTTTTAACGTGTTCTCGGCAAAGCACAATATGGTCTTAGCTGGTATTTAGAAGTTTATACAGTATATGTTTCCCGATCTTTCTTGAACATCGTCTGAACAAGTTTTGAACATAGTCTTTATCTTCTCCTTTTCGCAATTTATGGTTATTCCGAGTTACTTTTATAGGATGTAGGTTCATGATACGACTGTGTATCATTGTTCAATATTGCCCTTCCAGTTCCAGGTGGTTGTGTCGAAACATAAAGGGGCACAAAACCGCAAGGAAAGAAGGAAGCGTCCCTACGGATCGTCATGGCGGGCCGGTGACGGAGAGTTCACGGACGACGATCGGAGCCCCAGCCGGGGCAGACAGGGACAGGACAGACACGGTTCAGGACAGCTGAAGACGTGTTCACAGGACAGATTGTACACTACGTACAAGGTAACTTAGGACACTTGAACCTCCAACCTACTCTCACCAAAACACTTTGTGATCCTCTGTTGATAGGTAGTAGTGTTTAACGGACAGACTGCTTGCAAACAAGACGTATTGTTTCGATAGCTATAGTCCAACAGTCATTATGCTAATTTGTCGTATCGACAACAGATCCTTTTCTACGTTACGCACTGACTTACAATACCAGCAGAATAATAGATACTGAACTAATACTGCCCTAGCTAAACTTAAAAAAAAAAACACAGAAATTATAGCGACCACATATCACAACATTTCCCATGTGCAGCTCTGTAATTCAGCACCAAGGACGGGACCATTTTGCTGTGTTTGGTGGACGTTTTTGGCGACAGGGATATGTGTGATCAATTTTTGAGTATTTGCGTATTGCAAGTGAATGAGAAAGACGGGCCTATTGGCCTGTGTGTAGATGGTTGCTTAACAATAGGGACAAACTAGGGTTTCCCTTGCCTGGTACACAATGCTATATTTGTATAACTACAAACTGACAATAACAGATATATCTATTGTTCGATGTTACCCTTTCAGACCGTTGTGTCAAAGCACACGTCTACAACAAAGCGCAGAGACAGAAGAACCCAGCCATACAACACCTCATGGCTGTCCGAAGACGTGGAGTCTGAAGACGACAGAAGCTCCAGCCGGAGCAGGCCGCGACAGGAGAGGCACGGGTCACATCAGGAGAAGTCTTCACGGATCGCGTCCTCCACTCCAACCGCTCCTCACGTCCCCGCTGTCCCGTCCGGAGAGGAGAAGATACGGCTGTCTCGGGAGAGGTCTTCACGGATCGTGTCCTCCACCCCAACCGCTCCTCATGTCCCCGCTGTCCCGTCCGGAGAGGAGAAGAGACGGCTGTCTCCTCCTCCTGCCGTGCTGACACTCCGCCGTGTCGCTCCGTCTACTCACCACAAAGCCAAGGAGGCCGCTGGAACAAGTAAAGAGTACGCAGTCGTACAAACCAACCAACCAACAAATCCAAAAGTTTGCCATGACGACACAGGTAGCGTAAAGCGCCCTTGCTCTACCTTAGAGGACTCGGACGAGTCCCGTCGTCAAGATGGTAAAGGCAGCAAACGTCGGATTTCGTTCCAAGAGTACATGAACAGATGCAGGAGTGGTGATAGCAGAAACGTGACCGCTAGTGCAACTTCGGTGCAAACCGGCATCAAGGTCCCGGATGAGACGGAGAAGAGTCCAACTTCTGATCGCCGAGTGATCAAAGCACGTCGGCGGATGAGCCAGCATGAGCTAGCGGAAGTCTCGTCACAAATACGCGCCCGTAAAGAGGCTCTATGCCCTCTGATAACGGAGAAGAAGACGACTGACCCCACAAGCCGCCCTACCTCGTCCCAACCCGAGCTAGCACACAGTTCAGCAACACGCTGTTGCGGCTCAGCTGATTTGAGTGCCGCTGCACAAACCCAAGAAGAAACACCTGCTGTCAGCACAGACGGCAAGAGCCTAGGCGTACGTCACGGACGTGACGTCATCACGCAGAAGTCGACGTCATCGAGATCAAGCATTGGGAAGTCCCTCATCGAGTTCCTCAAACGAGAGGAGGAGAAGATCCGAAGAGACAAAAAGCTCCGGAAGCTCTTCCGCAAAAAGGCGGCGGCACTGGCCGCGAAGATTGGAGGTAATGGAGCCAGGCGCAGCAGCGGGCCTCCAGCGGCAGCGGAGTTACAGGAGAAGTCGGTCAGATCAGGTTCTTCAAAACGCGGGGACGGACGTCTCCAGTATGGTATGGGTCAGTCAAAGATGCCGCCTAGCGACCAGGAGACGGATAGCAGACCTCCGGCCCAGCAGTACCCTCTCCAGCCAAGCAGCTTTTCACAGGTAAGTAGGTATCAACTGAATTTATATATCAGCAGTTATCATTTGTTACGGACTCTCACGTGAAAAATATCTGAAATGTATAGTTTTGAAATATAGGCTTGATGTCATGAGTTTAAGAAAAACGTCGTCTTACAAATGACAGCTTGAAACTTTACAAGTAAGTAAGGTACCCAGCATAGTGTAAATTGTTCTTGTAATAAAATGGTATCTTGATATGTTTTAACATGTCGACATAGACGTGGTATTATGTTTTCTTCTAAATCATGTCCGTTTGCAAACATCCTTGTCCAACAGATGTCACAGAGTGGTGGGAATGTTCAACGTTTCCTAGCGGCGACGTCTATCGCTGCACCACCCCAAAACGTGCCCCATGGTGTCCGGACGGACAACCCGAGAGACAACAGGCTCCGTGACATCGTGCCTGATGGTGTCCGGACGGACAACCCGAGAGACAACAGGCTCCATGACATCGTACCTGATGGTGTCCGGACGGACAGCCAGGCAGGATACAGCAGCGCCCACAGACACATGACGTCATCTCGTCCTGACCAGTTCCCTCCCAGTGACGTCAGACAGGTGAGTTCTATCCCCGACTCCGCATTCATGCGTTGGCCTGAACTTTTTTCTCATCTTTGCGTGAGAAATATACTCTCTCCTTGGTGCTTTTCAAAGTTCCATCGGAGTGGTGGCATTAGCTGAGTGGTCATACGGACAGCCATTTACAATTTCTGCAACATAGTTCTTGTGGACAGCAGTGCGGTACACCATCCAATATGGCATTTACTGATTTACTTGCCAAAAAAAAACAACATAAGACGAAGATAGGATTGTGTTATTCAGATCATTATCATAGGCTATTTTCAGATGTACTTCAGGGGCCGTTCAACGTAATAAGCAGTGTCTTATCGACACTGCTTATTACATTTTTATTTGAAGTTCAAAAATTGTTTCCGTTATTCCCCCCACCACCGCAGTCAAGCGTTGAGCCTCATCCCACAAGACCAGATGGGCGTCTGTGTGGTAACCATGGTTACAAACGGCAGCAGGGAACGTTTAGGGGATAACACACTGCTTGCTACGTTTTTTATTTGAATTTCAAAAATTGTCCCCGTTAACTTTATTCCCTCCACCACTGCAGTCACGTTACAAACGGCAGCCAGGGACCACGACAGACTTGCGTCGCCCTGCTGATGAAAACGCCCACAGACGACGGCGCGCGCCACGATCTTCAACTCAGACACCTCTGAGGTCCATGCCCATCCAGGCTGTGTATACAGCAAGGGAAATTGAGCAGGTCAGATAACAAACGGAACATCGATGTTTCATACCATGCAGTGTACTTTTCTGACTTGCTTTACGACGCTTTGCTTGTTGACCATTTCTTTATTACAGGCATTGCCTCACAATACCAAATTGATAAACATGACCATGTTCTCTAACTTGTTCCTACACGTAGATCAGCGTCCCATATACTCCTACAAATCTCATGTGGAAAAGGAACTCTGATTTCATCTATTTTGTGTTTTTTTTTTTACATGGATATTAACTTTTTCTCACAGGGCATTCGCACCATCCGAAATGCCGATGCTGAAGTTCCCTCCTCACACGAGCAGAGGTTGGCGGTTCCTGCACCGCGGCTGTCCAATCCGCTACTCCTGACGTCACCGCCCACACCGCGGCTGACCAATCCGCCACTCCTGACGTCACTGCCCACACCACGGCTGGCCAATGCGCCACTCCTGACGTCACTGCCCACACCACGGCTGGCCAATCCGCCACTCCTGACGTCACTGCCCACACCACGGCTGTCCAATCCGCCACTCCTGACGTCACTGCCCACACCACGACTGTCCAATCCGCCACTCCTGACGTCACTACCCAAACCCTGGCCTTCCAAACCGCCACCCCTGTCGTCACTGCCCACACCTCAGCAGGTTCTACAGGTCAGATTTTGCCTGATGAAAAATGATAGATCATCATCTTTCCCTGTGTGATGTTAATATTCAACACAGTGTACTCTTATTGATTACGTTCCGTCTCTGACCATGCCTGTGTGATGATCTTCATATGACGAGGTCTCTAAGTAACGTTGAAGAGGTTCATCAGTCACGTATGTTTACAGTTACTATCAATTTTCTTCGAACAGTGACTATTTATTAAAGGTAGAGAACGTACCTCCAAATTTTGGACGCGGAGAATGGTCTAGTCTCGATCTCGTGAGAGAATACGAGACAAGACCAGGCTTGCGTACATCAAGAACCCTTATGCATAGAGCAAACCCTCATAAAAGACCCTGCACCGCGTCCAAGATGTACTGATAGACATCGAAAATTTGGAGGTACGTTCTCTACCCTTGATAAATAGTCAGTGTTTGAAGAAAATTGATAGTAACTGTCTCTGAGTAAACGTTTAAACGTTGGCACCCTTTTCCCGACAGTTTATGAGGGAGCAAAGAGCCAGTATGTTTGGTGAAGCAGCCGTACGTCAGCAGTCCGGCGACGCACGACAACAGACGTCACTGTCCACGCCAATGACATCACCTCTCATAACAGTGGCTCTTCAGGTCAGTTTTTGTCGTTATAACCAAGGAGCTTTGTTATAAAACAGCCACCATTCAGTTCACTGTAATTTTTTCTTGTAGTCAATCATTCAATCGGTTACATTAGCACATCTATGTACTTATGGGGTAAATTGCTTGTAATACTACTGTATAACAATATCCGCAATATCCTCAAAAATCCTAAACAAGACTTATATAAAGTAGGTCTTAACCTCCGTATTGTCATGGAGTTAACTTCTGGTGCCTCTTTTTTCAGAAGAACAACAACAACCAGCTGCAGGCGGGACGCAGTGACAGACCTCCACCAGAGGAACCACCCATTGCAGTGGGGTCAGCGACAGCATGGATGCCGGTACAGGGCCACTCCAGTACGGGTCGTGAAGCTGCTGTACGTCAGGAGTCCAGTGACGTACGACAACAGGCGTCACTGTCCAGGCCAAAGGAGTCACCACTCACAAGACGAAAGGTTCTTCAGTTCAGTTTGTTATCGTTATAACATAGTCATCATTCTGTAAATTTTACTTTTTCTGCCAGCCAGCCATTCAATCGTTCACTTTAGCACATCTATGTACTAAATTGGTGCAAAATTTGCTTGTAATGCTACAATATCTGCAATATCCTCGATCAACTACAGAGGACTTTCACGCAATAGGTCTTAGTCTCGGTACTTCGTCATTAACTTATAATTAACTTTTGGTGCCTCTTTTTTCTTGCAGAAGAAGAGCAACAACAACCCGGCAGGTCGCAACGACAGAGCGACACGAAGGAAACCCCGCGTTGCAGTGAAAGCCGGGAAAACCGACAACTCTGCCATCTTGGGGTCAGCTACAGCATCGATGCCGATGCAGGGCCGCTCCAGTAATCGGACAGCGATGGCTGTACCACTAATGACGCCAACGTCAGATATGAACAACAACACAATCACGGAATCAGCGACACCAGCTTTGCCGGTAGTGTTGCCAGACAGAATTCCTTTAGAAGACGCCATACGACTGCTAGTTGGGACAGAAAGCAAGGATGACCCAAGTCCCCGCGTGGACAGTTCAATGGCAGAAACGGTAGAGTCCTCCACCAGCACTGATTCAATGAAGCGAGCTCAGGGCAGCTCAGATAACAGTGCTACTACTCGCAAAATGGAACAAAGCAGTGGAAGTAGCTCCTCGAACCTCCTGCCAACCAGCCAGCCGACTCGTCATGGTGACAAAAGGCCTAAGAAGCGTGCGCGCACCGGGACAGATACTGGTACAGGCAAACGGTTCAAGCCGCAAATTAACCTAGCGTCAATGTACAATACGTGTGAGCCTGTCGACGTTTCCGACGCTTCGTACAACGTGAAGAAAGACGACGGCGTCGACGGCTATGAGACACCGTGGAACTTCGGCGTCACCCCTAACCTGTCCCTGAGCCGCTCAGAGGGCGGGCTGTGGCACTCCTGCAAGCCGGTGAAGAGCCTGAGCAGACCGCCGCCTCTTCCTCCGTTATACCGTCCCCGTCCCCCGGGGCTGGAGCACGTCCAGGACAGCCCTCCCCCGACCAGCCCGGGTTCGCCGCGCCACCCTAGCTACCCGCTCCGCTTCGGCGCCACGGGGAGAAGCAAACCGATGGGTCAGTACCTGACGCCGTACCGCGGCTCCCCGTTACAGTCCACCTCCACATGTCCCGACCACATGGTGGCCAGGTACCAGAACTACGTGTGGATCGAGCCGTATGACTGGACCGACTCCGGGCTGTGCGACATGGTTGACGCGTCAGTCGACACGGCTGTGCCAAACAAGCAGGAAGAGGGACAAGATGCGCGTGCGATGGACATTTGACAAACAGATTTGTACGTAAAAAAACAAAAATGACAAAAAATTCTTTAATTAGCGTTATTTATTTAGTATGATTTTGTTTAGCAATGAATTATTTTCCGTTGATTGTCCCATGATATAATGCGATGGCATTTGTCTTTTTAAAAATGTCACACTTCGAAATGTAAGCCAAACAACATCGTCGACAATTTTTAAAACATAAGCTTCATTATGTGGTTCATATTGTGGCTTATAGGAAAGGGAATTAATGTTAACAGGAATGATCAGAAGCACTAGCGGCTATGCATGTGTCTTAACTAATGAAATGTGAGACTCAAAGTATACCGCTGTTTACGTGTACATGTATATGTGACCTGTGATTAAAAAAAAAGGACTTTTCATTATATCCAAGTCGTCGTCTTACATGTCTCGTTGTCTATGAGTGGTCGCAGCTGATATTAAAGACGTTCGTTAGCACATTAAGGACGAGAACAAATAGGTCTACGACGGCAAATGTCTGATGTACAAAATTTAATACATGTCTTATGATCTACCTGGTGATCGCAATCGGGTATATCATCAACGTAGAAGAAGTAACTAATTGCTGATACGAATTCCTGGCCCTCCACTGCGTTTGTCAGAAGTAAAAAGTAATTAATAGATTTCGTCAGAAAACGGCGAATGCGAGCCTGTCGCGATTTCCCAGTCATGTCCGAAACGTGTGTGCATCACTTTTGGTCTCAGACCGGAGTTTTTTTTACGATTTCGGAGGTAGGCGGACACCCTAAGGTCTATACATGTAGTTTCGACGAGACGTAGGACGTAAAACGTAATAAATACAATGGAAAGCCGTTTCCTGCTTCTTTCCGAGAAAGGTATCAATATTATATTGGTATCGTCTGTTGCCTCCGTATTTTGGGCAGAATATATAGTGAAATTTTAAGTTTGGACCCGAAAAGTATAATTTTGATAATTTTTATCAAAGCTGTCACACGGAAACCTGATCTTTAGCCTCAAGCATCCAAGAATTAACCTAATCACACCTCTTGGGACTACTTCTCCTAGTGGTCTTCCAACCCTTCCAAAACACAGTTTGGGGCCAAAATAAGTGACTAGTAACCCTAACCTATAACATTCACATCAAAAATGACAAAAAAGGCACTACATCTTCCAAAAAAAAAGTTTTACTGTTCTATACCCTGTACTACATTCCAGTGTACACACTCACCGGGCAGCTTGCACGCATGCGCCAATAGAAATCCCTGCCCTTAAGGTTTAATGGTATGGAGATCTCCCTACATGTTCTTTTAGTGTAAGTCTTTCACAATCAAAGGGTGACATAGAAAAAGGAGCTGAACTTGGAAGAACATTACAGCTTTGTCACTTTTGTCGCTCTAACGTAACATAATTAAGAAGATAAATTTTTTCTTGCCACGGTAGTACACAGGGATTGAACATTCGTCAACACCAGTTTGATTAACCCTGAAACCACCGTAGCTTTTTTGTGACGTAGATTACCGTATGGGGTCAAAACTGACCCCAAAACGTTTTTACAAATACACTTTTTGTGTGACTCTTTTTGTGATTTGTATATATGTATAGTTTCATCAATCTATGTGGGACAGTCTGACATGATTAGGTGAGAATACTTCTGGCTCCTTATCATAATTTATGCAAAAGATCACGAGGACCACATTTTGCACCAACGCTATTCAGACCGGGAAGGAGGTTTTTGATGCATGTACCGACTTCAATGCAGTATAGCGCCTGAATGGCTTATGCTAGGGCCACCAAACTTAGTAGCTTTTTAGAAAATGTTGATAGCAAACATTTTCGGTAAACAAAGTATGTTTATCATTTTTCATGTTGCCATGGCAACGGAATTCTGACAGACATATTTATTACGAAATTTTCTAATTTTGTATTAAACATTTAAATTTTAAGGTTTTCTTAGCAAATAACAGTTGTTTATCACATCTTATGAAATTCAACGTAAATTTCATGACTCAATATTCATTATTTATGCTAATTTGATGACGTTCTCAGTCAAAATCCAAGATGGCGTCCGAGATTACCAAGATGACGCCATAATGTCGTCATATAACATGATAATGGCACAAAAGTTGTTTCAAAAGTTTTGGCTTACATATACATCATTCTCTGAAAATTTCATGGTCCTACGATAAGTAGTTTAGGTGTGGGTCGCAAAAGTTTGTTTAAAAAAATGCTGGGGTCAGTTTTGACCCCACTGGACCATGCAAAAACTTTCTAGGATAACTTAATCAGCAATGAGCCAATCTCGGTAAAAACGTTTGAGAAGTTATAAAACATATATACAAACAAACTCCTGGAAGGAAATTTGTTTTCGACCAGAAATGTCATAATGGCACACATTGATATACGCCTTGGGTCAGTTTTGACCCCATACGGTGGTTTGAGGGTTTAAAAAAAAAGAAGTTTTCACAGTGTCTCAGTAAAAACAAGAGTTCGTAGACCTCAGGCCTGCATGAAATATATTGGGTGTCTGTAGACCTATTGTGTATTTTTTGTCTGCGGTACGTGCTTGGAAAAGTCAGCTTTTTACCGTGTTGGTTGTGCACCATGCAAAAGTCTGAAATTCCATTTTCTGAATTTGTAAGTTTGGACATGGATGAACATTACTTATTTTGGATTTCTTAAGTACATAACCAACCACAGTACCTTGAAATTGTTGAGACAACTTTTAGCTACTTTTTTTTCTCAGATGGCCCATGCATTTATTCTGTCACATGATATATTTAGTACTGATATCTTCCTATTTCAATGTACTGACCTGATGCAGCTGCTAAGTCTCCTTGGTGTGTATTCTTCCATTAAAGATTTATTTCTGGAGTGATATATCACTTGACATTGAAAGGTTCTTTGCATAATTTCACCAATGGTACTTAGTACAGTAGTTCCATAGACAATCTCACTGTGGTAGCCCCCATGCAACAGCAACAGTTAGTCCCCAGGGTGGTATCATATTTTCATTCAATCTGACCAACCCAACCCACCCGCAGGAAAGTCTAACCATAAAGATCGCAGTTTTTTTTAGCTGCACGCTGTCATATTGAACAAAATTTCATTTTTTGTTTGCTTACCACTTCCAACTGATTGAAATTCAAATAGTATTTGAATTTCATAAGAAATACAAGTCCCTGACTACGTTGTTGTTTCGCTGACACTTCTGGTAACTTCGACCACAAAATTTTTGATAAAAAAGGACTTTAAAAACCCATTCAAAATTGAAAGAAGATCCCTTTCTTTCAGTGATAACTTGCTAAGTTATGGCTACGCACTGAAATAATCACCTAAACCCTGACTCCGGCTGTCGGGGGCCCGACGCGTTCTCTTTATACGCAGTTTGAAGTTGTCGGGGACTCCCACTGAGCCTACGGGCATACACTTCGGAGTGGACGGGAGAAAATTTGAAGACAACGGGACTACAACGACGGGAACTCTCTTTACATGGGGCTCCCGCTCTCGCCAGTCCCGCTCTCGCGAAAACCGTAATGTAACGTGGGCCTAAATCTCTTCTAGTATTTAAGCCAAATTTAACAGCAGAATTAATAATCAAAATGTCCTTGTCAATCCCATTTATAGATGGCAAGCTGCTGGCAATGGAAGCTTTGAAAAGTTCAGAAAACTGTTGTAGCCAGAGCGAACACCCGGCAAACATCCCCCAAAACCAATGAGCAGATGCTTAGAAGGGGAAAACAATTTCATCATATATTTGCAGTGACAAAATGCACCAGACGATACTTGACAAAGCCTCCACCACTTAACCCTGCCTGTACTATAGATTTAAAAGCAGGCCCAAAAATCAAGTGAATATGACTGGCCCAAAATTACCTGCATACAGTATGGAAATGGCATCACCAAAGAAACACAGGAAAAATCATACACATACCTTTCTCCTATGCTTATGCTCTATTCATTTCTCCTCCACTTTAGAAAGTTGTATCTTCTTCTGTTTAACCATGATTGCCAAACAGGGTAAAGGAACTTGTACCAGAACTATATAGTTTATACAGCTGTCAAAACACCACAAAGACTAAGAAGCAAACTCAAATTATACCTAACCAGTATGGCAGGAGCTGTAGCATCATGCTTATGCTCTATTCATTTCTATATATTGAACGTGACCTTCTTCTGTTTAACCATGATTGCCAAACAGGGTAAAGGAACTTGTACCAGAACTATATAGTTTATACAGCTGTCAAAACACCACAAAGACTAAGAAGCAAACTCAAATTATACCTAACCAGTATGGCAGGAGCTGTAGCATCATCTGGCAGATACAAAGTAACCCAATATATTGAACGTGACCTACATGTACGCCCCTGCAAACCAGATGACAATTACACAAGTAAAGAGCTATCAATCAACCCAAACCTGGACCATAATCTGTTTTCAAAAAACCAAGCAGATGTTAGTGGTCCTGAATCCCAACCAAGAAAAAATCAGCATCAGCCTACAGTGTCAAGTTCATGAACAAGGAAGCCCAAAATCAAACCTGACCGCCAGGACACCACCAACAATTCATGTACCAAAAAGCAACACAATGGCACCTTGCGTTCCGGAGATACAGTGCACGCCCCGTGCCCGCACAAAAGGTAACCTGGAATGTCAAGTTCAAGCACCAAGGGCGCCAAAATCAAAATTGAGAATTATTCAGCCACCGCCGACACATGTGCCAAATATCATCGCGCCCGCACCAACCATTCAGAAGATATAACTCCGGAAATACCCCTCTCGGACACAAACTTTGACCTGCCGTGTCAAGTTCAAATGCGACAAGGCCCAAAGTCAATCCTAGGCAACAGGCAATAACCCCCCACCCATGCACCAAAAATCGTTGCAATCCCGCGTATCGTTCCGGACACACAGCGCCAAAAGTGCCCAAAAAACACAAAAAATGTCACCTGCAATGTCAAGGTCAAGTGCCAGGAGGCCCAAAATCACACCTGAGTGTCAAGCCACCACCCCCAACCCACGTACCAAAAATCGTCGTGTTCGCACCATACGTTCTCGAGATACAGCGCCCTAAATCCCCAGCTTCCAAAAGTTCCCACGCCCGTGAAAACCATACCTGCATACATGCAGGTAATGAACAGGAAATGTACGTGCATGACTATGGGCCACCCGAGGTGTCTTCACATGGTTCTCTAAACACCTTTAGCAGGAACGTACACAGTACTGTCTTACAGATACTCGTCTACTAGATAGTATAGTAAGGGTGACTACTAGCAATAAAAGGGTAATGGGGTGCAAGAAAACATAAATGTATGTAAATGATATGAAAGTAGTAAATGTTAGTGTCTGTAGTGAAACTAGATCATTTATTTTCTACTCGGTGTCTCTTGTTCCCGAATGGGACCTAGTTGGGGTCATCTCAGGTCAGGATGAAAGAACGCCACCACCCAACAATGCCCCGTTCCAGAACATCTTTATGCCTCGAAGTCGAACCTGACAACCGCTCTAGTAAACAGAGCACATTTTGCTTTCAACGAGACCGCACGTGTTTTTCACTCGTGCCGTTTTCTCGTGTTAATGAGTTCATTTGGTATTCGCAATGCCTAAAGAAGGAAGAGAGAAGAAGTATCGCGTCGATCGGACGCAAGGAGTCGCTATGTCGGCGAAAATCGGACAGAACGACGCTCTTCACAGAGAAGAGCGAGAGTCCAGAAGGGAGCAGTTTGGTGAGCATCAACAACATTTTATGTCAAACTGACTTTTACATTTTATTTGTTAACGTTCATAGTTGCCTATTCCTGCACCTGTATGATTTATTTTACTCAAATATATATACCACTAGGACAGTACTTTCAAGTGTGATTATATTTATGCTCTTGTTTTTTTTTTAACACCCAAGTGAAGAACTTCACATTGAACAATCGTGTATCTCACTTACTACTAACCTATCGTCAACGTTCGGTTCATATCTAAGAAACTCCTCGATAAGCGTAGATTGTACTGGGAGAAATAAGCTTTGAAATTTGTTACGAGTCAAGGTTCAATTCTCATAGTATGACTTGGACCGTGAACGAATTTGTTTTGTCTCTATAGCGAGTTGTTTCACTCGTGTTGATGCAAACTATTTTTTTGGCTATCTTACGTGCACCTTACTTGTGCTATTACTATTTCCTGATAGTGTCTCTTTGAAGAACTACGATCATTTGTTATCAATAGCAACAAAGTTCATTTCGTCCACGTTTAGGTTTTCTGCTTCCCCCCGGAACAACCCTCCCGCTGCCACAGCGTGTAGAGGAGGAGACCCGAGCGCTCAGCGCCCGGCCTCACGACAAGGTACGGACACTCAGTTTTAACGTGTTCTCGGCAAAGCACAATATGGTCTTAGCTGGTATTTAGAAGTTTATACAGTATATGTTTTCCGATCTTTCTTGAACATCGTCTGAACAAGTTTTGAACATAGTCTTTATCTTCTCCTTTTCGCAATTTATGGTTATTCCGAGTTACTTTTGTAGGATGTAGGTTCATGATACGACTGTGTATCATTGTTCAATATTGCCCTTCCAGTTCCAGGCGGTTGTGTCGAAACATAAAGGGGCACAAAACCGCAAGGACAGAAGGAAAAGGCCCTACGAATCGTCATGGCGGGCCGGTGACGGAGAGTTCACGGACGACGAGCGGAGCCCCAGCCGGGGCAGACAGGGACAGGACAGGCACGGTTCAGCACAGCTGAAGTCGTGTTCACAGGACAGATTGTGCACTACGTACAAGGTAACTTAGGACACAACCTCCAACCTACTCTCACCAAAACACTTTGAGATCCTTTGTTGATAGGTAGTAGTGTTTAACGGACAGACTGCTTGCAAACAAGACGTATTGTTTCGATAGCTATAGTCCAACAGGCATTATGCTAATTTGTCGTATCGACAACAGATCCTTTTCTACGTTACGCACTGACTTACAATACCAGCAGAATAATAGAAACTGAACTAATACTGCCCTAGCTAAACTTAAAAAAAAAAAAAACACAGAAATTATAGCGACCACGTATCACAACATTTGTCATGTGCAGCTCTGTAATTCAGCACCAAGGACGGTACCATTTCGCTGTGTTTGGTGGACGTTTTTGGCGACAGGGATATGTGTGATCAATGTTTGAGTATTTGCGTATTGCAAGTGGATAAGAAAGACGGGCCTATTCGCCTCTGTGTGGATGGTTGGTTAACACCAGGCACAGACTAGGGCATCCTTTGCCTAATACACAATGCTATGTTTGCATAGTCACAAACTGACAATAACAGATATATATTGTTCGATGTTACCCTTTCAGACCGCTGTGTCAAAGCGCACGTCTACAACAAAACGCAGGGACAGAAGAAACCAGCCATACAACACCTCATGGCTGTCCGGAGACGAGGAGTCTGAAGACGACAGAAGCTCCAGCGGGAGCAGGCCGCGACAGGAGAGGCACGGGTCACATCAGGAGAAGTCTTCACGGATCGCGTCCTCCACTCCAACCGCTCCTCACGTCCCCGCTGTCCCGTCCGGAGAGGAGAAGAGACGGCTGTCTCCTCCTCCTGTCGTGCTGACACTCCGCCGTGTCGCTCCGTCTCCTCACCACAATGCCAAGGAGGCCGCTGGAGCAAGTAAAGAGTACGTAGTCGTACAAACCAACCGACCAACAAATCCAAAAGTTTGCCATGACGACACAGGTAGCGTAAAGCGCCCTTGCTCTACCTTAGAGGACTCGGACGAGTCCCGTCGTCAAGGCAGCAAACGTCGGATTTCGTACGCAGAGTACATTAAGAGGAGCAGGAGTGGTGATAGCAGAAACGTGACCGCTAGTGCAACTACAGTTGAAACCGGCACCAAGGTCCCGGATGAGACGGAGAAGAGCCCAATTTCCGATCGCCGAGTGATCAAAGCACGTCGGCGGATGAGCCAGCATGAGCTAGCGGAAGTCTCATCACAAATACGCGCCCGTAAAGAGGCTCTATGCCCTCTGATAACGGAGAAGAAGACGACCGACTCCACAAGCCGCCCTACCTCGTCCCAACCCGAGCTAGCACACAGTTCAGCAACACGCTGTTGCGGCTCAGCTGATTTGAGTGCCGCTGCACCAACCCAGGAAAAAACACCTGCTGTCGGCACCGACGGCGAGACCGCGGGCGTACGTCACGGACGTGACGTCATTACACACAAGCCGACGTCATCGAGATTAAGCATTGGGAAGTCCCTCATCGAGTTCATCAAACGAGAGGAGGAGAAGATTAGAAGAGACCAAAAGCTCCGGAAGCTCTTCCGCAAAAAGGCGGCGGCGCTGGCGGCGAAGATTGGAGGTGATGGAGCCAGGCGCAGCAGCGGGCCTCCAGCGGCAGCGGAGTTACGGGAGAAGTCGGTCAGATCGGAATCTTCAAAACGTGGGGACGGACGTCTCCGGCACAGCCTGGGTCAGTCAAACATGCCTCCTAGCGACCAGAAGACGGATAGCAGACTACCGGCCCAGCAGTACCCTCTCCGGCCAAGCAACATTTCACAGGTGAGTAGATATAAACTATATATCAGCAGTTATCATCAATTGATATAGACTGTCATGTGAAAAAATATCAGGGAAAGACAACATGTAACAAGACCTTGTGCGTAGTTTAGCTCTCTTTGTATTATGTTAATATGGAGGGGGATGTCATGAGTTTAAGAAAAGCGTTTTTTTTTCAAATGACAGCTTGAAACTTTATTCTACAAGTAAGTAAGGTGTCCAGCATAGTATATAGAACACTTGTAATATAAAGGTATGTTGATATGATTGTAGCAATCGGTGTTTAAATATGTGAACATAGACGGCGTTTTTTAAAACCTATTTTTATCTGTTTGGAAACATCATTGTCCAACAGATATCACAGAGCGGCGCGGAGGTTCAACGTCTCCTAGCGGCGACGGCTGTCGCTGCATCACCCCAAAACTTGCCACATGGTGTCCGGACGGACAAACCGAGAGACAACAAGCTCAGTGACGTGTGTCGTCCTGCTGATGAAAACGCCCACAGACGATGGCGCGCACCCCGATCGTCAACTCAGACACCTCTGAGGTCCATGCCCATCCAGGCTGTGTATACAGCAAAGGAAATTGAGCAGGTCAGATAACAAACGGAACGTCGGTGGTTCATACTATGCAGTGTACCTTTCTGACTTGCTTTACGGCGCTTTACTTGTTGACCATTTCTTTATTACAGACATTGCCTCACAATACCAAATTGATAAACATGGCCATGTTCTCTAACTTGTTCCTACACGTAGATCAGCATCCCCTATATATACTCCTATATACAAATCTCATGTGGAAAAGAACTCCGATTTCATCTATTTTGTGCAGATGGCATTTTCTTTTACACGGAAATTAACTTTTTCTCACAGGGAATTCGCTCCATCCGAAATGCCGACGCTGAAATTCCCTCCTCACACGAGCAGAGGTTGGCGGCAGTCCCTGCACCTGGAGTGTCCAATCCGGCGCTCCTGACGTCACTGCCCACACCACGGCTGTCCAATCCGGCACTCCTGACGTCACTGCCCTCACCGCGGCTGTCCAATCCGGCACTCCTGACGTCACTGCCCACACCACGGCTGTCCAATCCGGCACTCCTGACGTCACTGCCCACACCACGGCTGTCCAATCCGGCACTCCTGACGTCACTGCCTACACCACGACTGTCCAATCCGCCACTCCTGACGTCACTGCCCAAAACCTGGCCGTCCAAACCGCCACCCCTGTCGTCACTGCCCACACCTCAGCAGGTTTTACAGGTCAGATTTTACCTGATGACAAATGATCATTATCCATCTCTGTGTGATGTTACTATTCAACACTGTGCACTCTTCTGCATTAAATCTTACGTTCCGTTTCTGACCATGCCTGTGTGGTGATCTTCATGTGACGAGGTCTCTAAGTAAACGTTTAAACGTTGGCACCCTTTTCCCGACAGTTTATGAGGAAGCAAAGAGACAGTATGTTTGGTGAAGCAGCCGTACGTCAGCAGTCCAGCGACGCACGACAGCAGACGTCACTGCCCGGGCCTATGACGTCACCACTCATGACACTGGCTCTTCAGGTCAGTTTGTTTTTCGTTATAACACGGCCACCATTCAGTATATTTTATTTTTCTTTTATTCAGCAATTCAATCGGCCACATGATCACATCTATGTACTAAATGAATAAACAAAGGTTCAAACAAATAAACTAAATGGGTATACCAAAATTGCTCGTAATACTACAATATCCGCAATATCCTCAAAAATCCTAAACAAGACTTATATGAAATAGTTCCTAACCTCCATATTGTCATGAACTTAACTTTTGGTGCCTCTTCTTTCAGAAGAACAACCAGCTGCAGGCGGGACGCAGTGACAGACCAGAGGAACCGCCCATTGCAGGGGAGTCAGCGACAGCATGGATGCCGGTACAGGGCCACTCCAGTACGGGTCGTGAAGCTACTGTACGTCAGGAGTCCAGTGACGTACGATGGCAGGCGTCACTGTCCAGGCCAAAGACGTCACCACCCACAAGACGGAAGGTTCTTCAGTTCAGTTTGTTTTCGTTATGACATAGCCACCATTCAGTTAACTGTACTTTTTCTGCCAGCCAGTCATTCACTCGTTCACATTTTATTAGCACATCTATGTATTAAATTGGTACCAAATTTGCTTGTAATGCTACAAATTCTAGCCTGGTACCATCCGGATAGTAGTTCGCTCCGATATATTATCATTATATAGTATACAGTCGCTTCTAGCTCTGAAATTCATTATACACTATACATATATAGCTTCTCTGCTGTTCCATGGCAGAAGCGAACAAAGGAGCGAACTATTATCCGCAATATCCTCCAAATCCTTAAGAGGACTTCCACGCAATAGATCTTTGTCACGGTAATTCGTCAATAACTTATGATTAACTTTTGTCGTCTCTTTTTTTGCAGAAGAAGAGCAACAATAACCAGGCAGGTCGCAAAGACAGACCGCCAAGAAGGAAGCCACACGTTGCAGTGAAAGTCAGGAAAACCGACAACTCTGCCACCTTGGGGTCAGCAACAGCATCGATGCCGATGCAGGGCCGCTCCAGTAATCGGACAGCGATGGCTGTACCATTGATGGTGCCAACGTCAGATATGAACAACAACACAATCACGGCAACAGCGACACCAGCTTTGCCGGCTGTATTGCCAGACAGGATTCCTCTGGAAGACGCCATTAGACTGTTAGTTGGGACAGAAAGCAAGGATGACCCAAGTCCCCGCGTGGACAGTTCAATGGCAGAAACGGTAGAGTCCCCTACAAGCGCTGATTCAATGAAGCGAGCTCAGAGCAGCTCAGATAACAGTACTACTACTGGTAAAAGGGGACGAAGCAGTGGAAATAGCTCCTCGAACCTCCTGCCAACCAGTCAGTCGACTACTGTTGGTGACAAAGGGCCTAAGAAGCGTGCGCGCATCACGACAGATACTAGTACAGGCGCACTCACCAAGCCGCAGGGCAGCCTAACGACGATGTATAACACATGTGAGCCTGTTGACGTTTCCGACGCTTCGTACAACGTGAAGAAAGACGACGGTGTCGACGGCTACGAGACGCCGTGGAACTTCGGCGTCACCCCAAACCTGTCCCTGAGCCGCTCAGAGGGCGGGCTCTGGCACTCCTGCAAGCCGGTGAAGAGCCTGAGCAGACCGCCGCCTCTTCCTCCGTTATACCGTCCCCGTCCCCCGGGGCTGGAGCACGTCCAGGACAGCCCTCCCCCGACCAGCCCGGGCTCGCCGCGCCACCCTAGCTACCCGCTCCGCTTCGGCGCCACGGGGAGAAGCAAACCGATGAATCATTACCTGACGCCGTACCGCAGAGTCGGCGTTCTGGAGCACCCCGGCTCCCCGTTACAGTCCACCTCCACATGTCCCGATCACATGGTGGCCAGGTACCAGAACTACCTGTGGATCGAGCCGTACGACTGGGCCGACTCCGGGCTGTGCGACATGGTTGACGCGTCAGTCGACACGGCTGTGCCAAACAAGCAGGAAGAGGGACAAGATGCGCGTGCGATGGACATTTAACAAACAGATAATTACGTAAAAAACGAACAAAACGAACAAAAAATGCTTTAATTAGCGTTATTTATTTAGTATGATTTTGTTTAGCAATGAATTATTTCCCGTTGATTGTCCCATGATATAATGCGATGGCATTTGTCTTTTTAAAAATGTCACACTTCCAAATGTAAACCAAACAACATCGTCGACAATTTTTAAAATATGAGCTTCATTATGTGGTTCATATTGTGGCTTATAGGAAAGGGAATAAATGTTAACAGGAAATGACAAGAAGCACTAGCAGCTGCTATGCATGTGTCCTGACAAATGAAATGTGAGATTCAAAGTATACTGCTGCTTTACATGTACAGTATATGTGACCTCTGATTAAAAAAAGGCACTTTTCACTATATTCGAGTCGTCGTCTTACATGTCTAGTTGCCTATGAAAGGTCGTAAATATTAAAGAAGTTCGTTAGTACATTAAGGATGAGAACAAATAGGTCTACGGCGGTATATGCCTGATGTACAAAATGTAATACATGTCTGATAATTTACCGGTACATCTACAGACAGCCTTGGTGGTCGGAGTCGGAGAAGAGGGAACTACATTCTATGTAAGTTTGTGATAAGCCGAAACGAAGTTTTACAGCGATTGACTTAGACACTCAGTTTTTGCTGCAGATACAAATTGCTGATACGAATTCTTGGCCTTCCAATGCGTTCGTCAGAAGTAAAAAAAAATACACTCCGTCAAAAAACGAGAAATAATTTCGCGATGTCACCATTTCCCAAGTCATTTTCGAAACGTTTGCGGTAATTGGTCGTTTTTATCACTTTTCAAGCCCATGTTACACACTGCCCGCCCGACGAAGCCCCAATTACTGTCAGGAACAACATCACGTTTGTATCGTAATTCGCATACGTCTGGAGCGGCGGCGTTTATTTTTTGGGGAGTGCTGATTAACAGATTTTATATTTGCGATTTTCTAAGGTTTCAAAACTCCATTTTCCATGCTGGCCGATGTTGAAAATAGCGAATCAGCGCTGCCCCCCTCCCCAACTAAATAAAGAAACGCCCTGCTCCAGACATCTGTATGTTATGTCGATAATATGTGGACAAGTTCAGCCTTCCGCCGAAACCATTTGGGGTGGGAAGAGGAGGGCCTTGTCGGGCCTGAATTTCACCTTCAGTACGTAATTTATAAAGACTACGTAATTCATAAAGACTAGGTATCGAATTTGTGAACTTAGAACAAGCCTTCAATGTTAGATAGGGCCCCATGGAGTGAAATATGGCCTAGCCTGGTCCTGACCTCCGGTCGATAATGTACAGGGCAATTTTCCTAGCTCATTCGAAGCGAGCACACCTAGACATTACCAGCACCAGTACACGTCCTGTAGTTGAAAAGGACATCGCCATTTGTATAAATGTAGTTACTATGAGCATCGGCTAACAATTCAAACTTTCGGAGTCCAAGAAAGCAATGGCTATCATATGCGTTGTGGCGTCTGTCTCCGCTGGCACGTAGTTTATAACTGCCTCATGGATGATAACGTCAGAAATAAGTCACCTATGCACACCCAGAAGGCCCTACGTGCCATTAGTGAAAGGGCTACCAAAGCTCAATGTTTGCTTAACCAAGGACCTGTGTCCGTTTATGACGTGTTTTTCTGCACTTTGCCAGCGAAAGGCTGTAAGCTATACCAAGGTCATCAAAATGGCTGCACGCCGCGTGTTCCATGGAGCGTTTCTGCAAATTTTCTTGGCCGTGTGGATGCTGGGTAAGTGTTTTAAACAATTTTTGTATGGGTTTATGCAGTGGTTAAGTTTCGGAGAAGTGATTCTCTTCAGAATACCTCATACGAAAAATGGTATCCAGACAGAAGTCAAGTGGTATTGCCAAGGCAAGATATTAGATAAGTTTGGTATGTTGCGAGGTATGGGAGCTTCAGGAACTAGCAATGTCATGTTATGTTGTCGTCGTTGTCAAACTGTTTGTATGTTTTGACAGTAACGCATTCACTAGACAATGCCAACATTTGCTTGCAGTAGCACGAGAAAGTTTACCGGAGAAAGAGGTTCAAAGTCCAAAACAAACATGGCGTTTTCTCGATCATGTCTTTCTTTGTGGGTCATACCAATGACAAATACACTGTAAGAGCTGAGAATATTTCTTCTTTATATCATGATAACATGTATGATACCTGTAAGAAATGTACGTGCCTGGCAAAAATTATTCTAGTTCCTGTTAGCTATAGCCTTGTTCCCCCTACGGCACCAGAGACACAATTAATTCTTTGTCTCAACCTTACAGTGCCTTGTAATGTTTCATATTTTCAGGCCTGCTGTATGATTGTCAAGGGGCATCGCTAGGTGACACATTGGAGCAGGAAGATGGATCTAAACTACAGGTATCAAAGGCTTTAACGCGTTCACTGTCTGATTGAGCTATCTTCCTTTCACATGTGTTTTATTACTATGCCTGTAATGTAGTTGCTGCAAGCTGTGTGTAGAATATCAATTTTAGGTATACCCAGCATTATATAAAACACAACCTTTGCGTTCCACGACAAATTGCTTGTATCTTGTAAACTTTGATGCAAAAACAACAATAGGAGGTTGAAATGTATGAAATACTTTAGACAAAATGTACTTTTGTCCCTACGTATACTGTAAATATTCATTCACACATAATGTTTGCATTGGCCTACAAATGTACTGTTGGCCATGGCGATTAGAACGTTAAGGGCAGTTTTACGTGTCCAAGAGCTGAGGAAGTAGGTTATGAAATCTTGACACTCACTTTTCCACAGGATGACGCCCAAATGCTTGTCTCTGACGTCAGAATCAAACGACAGGCACAGAGTACTGCTGCTACAGGTAATTCACTCATTTCCAATGTTGCAAAATAGATGTAAATATTTCTTATGATACTGTTTTCTTAGGCTTGGCTTTGTTTATTGCTTCCTGCATAGACTAACGTATGTTTAGAGAGACTTGTTCATTATAGTGACATAATTTTCAGAATGTTTTGATAATAGAAGTTGATATTTGAATTCCCTACAGCGACGAACCCCACCACAGCGACGAACCCCACTACCTTTGCATACCCCGGTACCGGTACCCCTGCAGTCACCCCCCACAAGTCTCTCCTGGACGTCATCATGGAACAGGGTAACGTCTGGCCCTTCTGGGTAATATTCGGCGCCGCCGGAGGAGTGGTGGCCATTTTCGTGCTCGCCTTCATCATCCATGCTGTGACGAAGAAGGAAGAAACAGCCGAGGAGAGAATGAAGAGACTTGAACTGGCTGAGGCAGCTAGACAGTAGTCCGCGTGTGTGAGGGCAGTAAGGATAAAGCTTGCAGGGAGGATAATCTAATGATACGAGTTTGAGCAGCTTTTTTAATGTTTTGTTTTCCCGTATACCTTAACCTTCCTCCCTACTGAAGCAGCATTTTGGCACCAACTAGGTTACAGGGTCAGGTAGCATTTATTAGGTTAAATCTCCTACGTTTATAACCCTACAATTGGCATTGCTAAAATTGTGAATATTTTAGGCTCTATTTCGCGAATGAAACACCTATTTCACTGATATCAATAAAGTAAATGAATGGATTAGCGTGACCAGAATATGGAATGTAAAAGCAAACTCTCTTTAATTAATAGGTTTGATCATTAGTGAGTTTTTTTCATTGCAATGGTTGAAGAGTTTCACAATTTAACTATCGTGACAAGCTATATGTGTTACGTTAGCTCAATCAGTTGTTTGATATTTCTATGTACACATATGAGCACTCGCTGTTACACCGTGTTTCACCAAGTCCTTGGTTTCACGTATCATAATTGATCTACTGGTAGTGGCGGCTTCAGTCATAGATTTCACTTCTTGTGTTGTATACATTTTAAGAGGATGACCTTAAACTGATAAAAACGTTGCAGTTAATTAATAGTGAATTAGATGGCACTTTCATGTGAATCATCAGACGATAACATTCACATAAGGTCTCTAGTGGTCCTTTTTGTATGTACATGCATTTTCAAGAATTTGTATTGTTTTCTCTGCCATGAACGACATAACATCGGGCACGAACATTGACACAAATGCAGAACTGACGTTTTTGTTGTTTTAATACACCACACGAATATATATCCCCACAACTTCTTTCATTGCAGTTTAAACCTTGCCTATGTCCCCTTAGTTCAAGTCTGGACTTAAACTACTCTTTCTGAGCTATTCTGATGACCATTCACTTGACACCTAGATAATGTGAATGTATAATGGATTCTGAAAATAGAAATAAAAATAATAAATTCACCGACATCTTGAAATTCTGATTAACCTTTGACACCATGAAAAATTCAAGTCTCACCCTAGTATTATATCCTGGTATCTTATCTTATACATCAACTACTATTGTAATCTTGATCCTCCATGCATTACTGCGTGTCTTGTGTATGGAATTAAATGAAGTAAATGAATATCAATGTATTTAGTCCACATTGCAAGCTGCAGTCCTGCCGGTAGTCGAAGTTGCTGTCCACACTATGGCCACAATAACTATCACCTGGTACCTTAATCTATCAGTTTCCCATTTCGTATACTTCAGCTCATGTCCCTAAATGGTCCACTCAGGGCAAAATAATGGTATTGATGATTGTGCTAGTTAGCTAGGTGTATAAAGTAAAGGAAGCTCAATCAAAATCAAACAGGGGCAAATTAACGTGACGGTTTTACATTCATGAGTCATGGGTGAACGTCCATGATCCATGCGTCGCGACACTGATGCATCGAGGATGCACGTGGACGTCCCTGCGTCACTTACAATTGGGAAAAGTTCATGGGTCACGACCTGACGTCCATGCGTCACGGTTTGACGTCTTTACGGGTGGACGTACATGCGTCGCCGCAGTTGTCCCTGGTGCACAGGAAACAGGGTGATGAAGAACTCTGTCCAGCCGCCCTGGCGCACGCGCACTAGCTCGTAGGCATCGGTGACCTTGGAGGCCTTCTCCAGGGTTTCCGGATTCGCACAGGTCACTGGAGTAAACAGGAAATAACATACATGAGATGAAGCTTATCTACAGCAAAGTGTAGCCAACGTGACAGACCAATCAGACCGTTCACCAGCATTGGCAGATAAGCAGCACGTGACTGCACCTGGGCGCATCCTCCATTACGTCCTTCAAGTTTTGACCAAACAATATTGCCGAGAATGGTTGGGGCTCCGGGGTTCAATATCTTTTGGCTCAATCAGCTCTATAACCTCTCCAGGAAACAAATTTCTCATGCTTTGGATTAGACGTCATTCATTGCAAAGATACCTGAACATGAAGGTGACGAAGCTTACCCGTGATGACGTTCGAGCCAATGGGGCCATCCAGGTCCGCGTAGCGCCGAAGGAACTCTGTCAGCTTGTCCAATGGGAAGTCTTCACGTATCATCAGATCCACCTCAGAGCCGCATGACAGGCCGGAGTTGATGACCTCAAGGTCCCAGCATTTCAGCGCTCTGAACAGGACAAACAATTGATATAGGGGACATAAGTGTCTGAGCAAGATGCCTTCATGAACGAACGCACAGAAATACATACAGGAAGAGCATTCTGTAGCTGTATCAGAGGGTGTTAACTACTATCTATGAAGATGAATTTAAGCATGCTTTCGTTCTCCACTTACTTGTAGATGTCACAGCTGTCCGGGTTTGCAGGCAGGTCCTGGGGTACAGGTGCCGGGCTCAGGTCCGACGCTATCGGCTGGCCGCTCCGCCGCCCGTCTGCTGACGCAGCGCTGTTGAGTCCGTATCCGACATACGCCTCAAACGTGCCTATTCCTGGCAGCGCCACGAAGCCGAAAGGTCTGCCTGGTAGAGAATAATCCTTCTCCAGTCGTTCAAAGATCTCTTTCACTCCAGTTGGAGCGTCGTCGAAGGTCTCCCGAAGTATCGTCAAGACGTTTTCAAACATCCAAGTTGCCAGCTCCTTTAATTCTTCATTTTCACCGTGGCCGAACTTTGGGAAGGACACGGCGACGTCTCGAAGATGCCTGAAGAAAGTTGCTTGTGCCTCGGCCCTTCCTGGTCCCGCTCGAACGTCGATGAGATACTCCTTCATGTCGTGGCCCCAGTCGCACTTCAGACACGTGAGGAGATCCGGAAGTGTTGTCAGCGCGGTGAGCGGGTCGTACACGAGCTTCTTGATGGCGTAGAGCGAATCGATGGCGTCGGCGGCGCCCACAAACATGAAGCCCAGATCGTGGTACTTCGTACCGCCGTTTGAATGATCCCTACCGGCCTCAATACAATCCTTCATCATGACAGATAGGAGAGGGCTGGGACACATCTTCCATATGTTACCATAGCCGCTGACGAGGAAGGATACCAGCAAAGGAATTTGAAGACGAAGGTGCTTGAGGAAGATCTCTTGGAATTCTTTAAAATCTTTGATCCTACTAGCATTTGGCGAGGGAAAGGACTTTTTGGTACCTCGCAGGAAATGTGGACCAGCCTGTGAATAGAGCGTCCCTTCGTTCAGTGTCATTTCAACGGCTTCGAGGAGGAAGAAAGTGCAGAACGCAAACTCAGAGGCACCAACGAACACGGGCTCGAAACAACCATCACAGGCGTAGTTCCTGGCATCTTCCAGGCGGACGGGAATCCCCCTCCGTCCGGAGTCCAGCAGGGCTGGAATCAGCCTGTCGTCATGCAGTAGGACCGGGTGAGCTCCTCCACTCAGCAGTGCCTTGGCTGTCTCCTCCAACACCTCTTGGGAGATACCTTCGTGAAGCCGTAACGTCAGGCACGGGGCGTTCAGAGGCAGACGCCGGGAGGCTCGGAGACACATCAGGGTGACGTCGTTACAGGCAGACTTTGGGACTTGGTCGTCGTTCGGTAGATAGCCACCGATGGTGAGCTGTTGTCCCCACTGGTTCATACAGCCGCCCTGAGGAAAGTTGCCGTCGCTTCTATAGGGAACAGCACCCATTCCGGGAAAAACCTTATCCTGTGCTGCGTGGCGATTCAAAAGGGTTCTCTCGCCGACCTTGATCCAGAAACAGTCGATGATTTCCTGTGCATCTTCCATGGCCAGGCCTTCTTGAGAGTAAAATGGTCCCAGCAGCTGGTCGAGTCGCCCGATGGAGATTGGCTCACCGACGATGTGCAGGCAGCAATGCATAGTAAAGACAAGCTGTGCGGCCTCCAGAAACGTGTCAGGCTTGCTCTTTGCGAGCTTCTTCATACGAATATGGATCTGTTGAAGATTTGACTTCTGTTCGGCAGTGAACGTTGTTTTGTTGGTCAGCTTCTTGGCAAGATCCGCGTAGCTTTCCATGTAAGCTTGAACACCCATCAGCGACATCTTAGCCGTAAGAAAAAACTTATGCTTGTTATTGTCCTCTTGTTGGGTGGACTCAGCCTTACTAGCCATCTCCTCTATAAGGGCTTGCAGACCGTTGTCCAAAATGATCTGAAAATCCGGGACGACGTGTCCAATAGCTGCAGCCTCCGTCACGCCCATCTGGTAGGCAGGAATCTGCTCCTCACGTGTCAGGTACGGCATCACTCTCCTTCCAAGGCCAAAAGAGAAGCTTGGCATCACTCCCACGATCAGTTCATCCGGGTAGATACGGTAGACGTCAAACTGCTGGGAGTAGGGGGGGGTGCTGACGATGTGCTGCAGGGTGTAATATGTGGCGAGGCCTTTCCTTATCGGGACAGCGTTGTCGTACTTGTCTAGGAGGACTTGATCGTCATTGGTCAAAAACGTTTTAAGTTCGGGAATGTCAGGCTCGTCTTGTTTCTCGAACCAGCTGCGCTGCCAATCGGTCAAGACCAGACCCAGGAGTTTGAGAACACGACAACTGGGCGTGTCCTTCGGGTCTTTATAGCCGCCTGTAGTCATCCGGTACAGGTACTCTCGGCTGTTGTAGAACATGTAACCGTTGTCGCTCTTGACGTCCCACTGTGGCATCAGTTGGAGTTGTTCCCGGACAGGGATGGGCGTCAGACCGAGCTCTTCTGCGCTCGGTACGTACCAGAAGCTACCTTCTTCAGAGTGTACAGTGCTGATCAGCTTGTCTTCTTCGTCGATGAGTTTCGTAAGTATGTCAAGGAAACGCTGGCAGGTGTTTGCGCAGGAAATGTAAAAGGTCCCTTCTTCACGGCCGACGCCGGTATTATTAGAACCGTAGGGCATGGACTGACGGAAGACAAGGGGATGTTTGCCGTTCTCGTCCAGGATGTGTGCACACTTGATGTGCCGCCGTGTGTCATCAACGACCAGGATGTCGTCTGTCACGGTCCTCCCGATCATGTTCTCCAGCTGGTCTTGCGTCATGTCATCCAGAATGGTCCAGTTGAAGACGAACTTCTGTGTCAGCATGTACGATCCCCCAGTAGCGCCTTTGTCTACATCTGTCGTGATGACGAAGTCGTCGATGTTCTCTACGTCTGTGGGATTGGCCAGTCCATCCGCGAAAAGGCCGCCGATAACGCGATTGTTCCCTGGCTCCGAGTGTTCTTTGGTAAAGTCCAGCTGACAGCTGTTCAGCCGCGTGGTAACCATGTTCTCCAGACTGTGGATATGGTCCAAGGAGTCGGACTTAAGGAAGAAGAAAACATCACCACCGGTGTTGACAAATTTGGTGGAATCAGGCAGCAGATAGCTCCCTTCTGGACGCTTCTCCAGATTTATTTCACTATTTTGCCACTTTTCCCAGAGGTCCGGGTTGAAGGCCACTACCGCCCACGTTCGCTCTCCTGCGGTCATTCCGTAGTCTCGAAGGTCTCTGATCAGCGTCATAATTTCTTGCTTGTAAGGATCGGCTCCTTTTATGGTGAAGAAAATCCCATGCTTCGGTTTGGATGCCAACAAACCGGGCTGGACTTTTCCTATTGGTTTTGCATCGCACTCGTTTACTAGTGAGGTGCCGTTATCTTGGTTTTGGGCGAGGTTGCCATTCTCGTGTCGCATCCTTTTTGCAGGCGGCATCTTCTGTTGGTCTACTCTCCGCCGGCTCGCCATGGCTGGTTAGATGTCGCCGCTGTCAGGAATATCGCCTGAAGACGAATGAAGCTTCAGTCATTTACTTGAACATCGATAACATCGGCAATTTTGTCGAATTATGCACTGTGTATGCTATGTTAAATTTGACTTGACATGTTCCTTTTCTATTTGCGTGTGTACGAAATAATTCACTTCACAAAACCCTGCCATTTCAGATCGAACTCCTAGGGCACCTAAACCTTCGCCACTCCTTCCCTACATCAAAAGCTATGTGTCACAGAAAATATCAAGACAACGTCATGTCCAAGACAGAATAATGAAAAAATTGAGGGTCCAGTGCAATACAAAGTTTGACCACGAGGAGGCCTAAAATAGAAGAGGGCCGTCAGGTTAACAACACCCTCCCACGTACCAAATATCATTGCAATCCATCCAGAGGTTCTCAAGATATTCCGCCGAACACGCTTGTACACATTAAAAATCCACTTAGAGACAAAACTATACCTCCATTTTTCATGTAGGTAATAAGACTGACTGTACAAATATTTGCTGTTTGAATGAACAATGGTGTTGTTCTTCTGGCATATCTATAAGCCCGGAAGCTATGCGGGGTAAGTAACCGTAACATGACATTGTTCTCAGCCACAATCTTGTCGCCACTCCTTTGCGCGCCGCCATACCAAATTGCATGCCTCAGTACGTGTTAACTAGGTGTATATTAAAATGAGTTACCCTTGTTTTACCTTTAAAAGATAGTGGATGCTATCTGAAACGTCTGACCGTTTCCAAAATCATATCCAGTTGCTTGAGTAACTTACCTTTGTTTATCTTCTGCAGAAAAAATTTAATGAAGAACAACAATGCCGAGATTACCAAAACTACACTAGATAGCATCAGCCAAATTCATTACGGGGTGTGTGACAATGTGAATGGCACAAGACAGGGAACACAACACACACAAGTCTCTTGACCCAGACTGGAGTCACTAAAATTACCGCAGAGGTTCGAACACTTCTGCTTACGTGTTAAGTTTGCAACAAGACCACCTTTTTTGACCGGTATACCGTAAAATCTGTACGCGTACAGACAAAACACATTTGGTCTAGACAGAGTACAATTGGTCTCTATTGACACATCAGCCAGAATGCCCTATCGAAGTGAGCTGTTCTGAATGCTATTGGTTGAGACGCAGGGCCTGAAGTTTTTGATGTTGAAAAATGACTTTATCAGGGAATACAAGTTTTGTTCTCCGAGGTAGTCTCCCTGGGGGGAACGCTGCGTCCACGCCCCCTTTCTCACATACGCCGTCCAGTGGCTGCAGTAGTGCCCGGATTTCTACTTTGAAAGAAAAATACTGTAGATCGTTTTACTCACCTCAATCACCAGATGTGGAGTCTGGTATGTCTGGAAATGTTGTCAACTGACGCGAAGCCAGTTGAACATGTCTACCGTACCAGTCGCAGTGAAGATATCAATGAATGACAGTGTCTAGACGTCTGTCTACTCGATCGCCGTAAAATTACTCACTCATGACCTCCCTCGATCTTTATCCTTTTATGCTTTTCGGGGATTAATATGCCTCGACCTTGGGAAGATCTGTGAACGCCACAAGGCAGGGAGCACCACACACAGACGTCTCATGATTCAGACTGGAGACATAACATCCACTGTACAGGTTCTACTAACACTACTATCAACATGTATGGTTTGCGTCAAGGCCATCCATTGTTATCGTAAGCTAGAGTTGAAACATCTTGACAGTTAAGACATAATGGATGGTCTCTAAGAACAGTAGACAGTGTACGGTTGAGTACAGTTGATGATTACCTGAGCCATGAAATCTGTTCGGACACCAGGGCTAAACGCTTCCACATTGAAAAAGTTATTTTTTCAGCCGAAGTCATGTTTTGCTTCCCCGAGGTCGTCGTTCCTGCAGGAAACGCCCCCAAGTCACCCCCCTTTTCACACACGTTTAATTCAAGCGTTCGAAGCCTAAAAGAAGAACCTGTGGCTGATCGAGGTGATTACTCTAATTCTATTCTGAAAGAAAAATAAGTTTTACTCACCTTTTAATCGCTTTACTCACCTTCAAAAGAGGACGTGGTGTTAGGTAAATGTTGTTAACCGACGCGAAGCCAGTTGAATATGTCTACCCCTACCCGTCGAACAGGGTGAGAACGCCTGTGGATGTCAACGTCTGCCTACTGGATCATCATAAAATTACTCGCACATGACCCACTCTGATCTTTGTCCTTTTGTGTTTTTCGTGATTAATGTGTTGTTGCACAATGTTGACTAATCTCGACCCTGGGACAAACTGTGATATGACAAGAGCCGAAGGCGTGGTTAAATGGACAGTGAGACTCTTTGTGTTGGAATTTTCGGCGAGACTATGACAAATTTTAGCTTTAAAAAGGATCTATAGCAACATTTTCCGTCACATGACAGCTGAATATTGTACGACACATCCATAACTGTCTAAACAATTCCCTCAATTTTCTGCATGTAAACCGGCCGTACAACAACCGGATCGTGAACGTTCGGAAACGATGTAGGGCGATATGCTTCATTCTTAACATTGCATGTCTTCTAAATCCTACTGGCAAAACAAACGGTATCTAGGAAAAATCTAAGCTATGATTAGAACACACACCTGTCTACCTTTCCCTGGGAATACAAAATTTAGAATAACTCAGGAGAGTAAATTGTAACAATTAGTAATCATAAAATGGTTACTGGGTGATAGGAGTGACATAAAAGAATGACATGAATTGTTTCCTTTTCCTTTCCTTTATTTTTACCGCTCGAAACAAACAAATAATAAATGTTAGATCAGAACACAGTGTGAACGAGTTCGACGACCCCATACCTTCACCAAGCAATGGTATCTTTAACGTTTAAAATCATCGAATTTGCACTATATAGGGCTTCACATGCTCACTTCTACGCAACTTACACATACCACAAATTTATGAGACGTCACCATAATTTACCAATGAGTTTGAGCAGTCTTAGCTCATTAGATATGCAAATAAGTTTCTTGTTAGCACAATTCATATAGATCATCTCCGCTTTCCAAGCTCCATTTATGTTGCAAATACCAGAACTAATATTCCATCTTGTACAATTAACATTAATACTAATTGGTTCTGCAAATTTTGGTCATGATTTGCACTATATCCATAGACGTCCTCTCTCTCAAAAAGTTGCATGTGTGATAAGTTCCTGTCATTTAGTTCCTGTCACCCACTATATGCACGTGTAAATTTTCCGCATTGATAACGCAAATCAAACCTTAACGTACATATTCTATATACCATTATGGTGGTCTACATCAAACAAATCCTTATTAGCCAAAGTAATAATGAAAGCCAATAGGATCGAAGAAAGAGAAAAGCTTCAAGTAGACTTATTCTAGACAGATACACGTCTGTTGGTCTGAGCATACAAACTATCCTGAATAGAGGTTTACTTCAACCACTGGTACCGCAGCGTTTGTCACGCCACTCGCTCTCACAAGTGTCCTGGATGTGCTCATTCCTACAGTCGTGAGCTATCTCAGCCACGTAGTCATCCAGACCCTCCCAGTTATCTACCGGTCCGGCACACACTGACCCGGGGAAGAGATGTTCATCCGCTCCATCGTACAGCCAGGCCTCGAACTTTTCTAGCGGAAGTGACGTCATTTTAGAACAGTCGATGTTCGGGCCGTAGAACCCGACTCCGAAGGGACGAAGCCCGGCGCTCTCGTCCCCAGGGTAGCACAGCGCCTTCCAGAAGTACCCAGGAATGGCCACTCGTCCTTTCATCCACGTGGTTTGTTGGCCCAGCTTTGTGCCCGTGATGACGTAAAGGGCTTTGCTGTTGGAACCGGCTCTGACCGCGTTCTTGTAGACTTCGTCTGCTTTCCTGCCAACTGCGCATTCGTACGGCTGCCACACGCACTGGTTAAAGTCGTCGTCCTGTAGGGGTGAAAATGAGTTGTTATCATTATAAATCTTTAATGAGCGCTGGTGTAGGAAAGTGTATATCAGAGAGTCGACTATCTGCCACTGACCTGCGGAGCTACGTTGATCATACTGAAGGTTCCGTCCTGCACGTCTGCATCTTTGTTGTTGATGGAGTTGGGGTTGATGTGGCCGCGGTTGAAGGTGGTTCCGCAGCCGGAGTAGTCGCTGTCCAGCCCCTGACAGTCGCCACAGTGGCTCTCCTGCAGGTCGTCAAAGCTGGGGTTGCTGAGACGACAGCGAGTTCCGGACGCCTTCCAAATGTCCGACATCCGGGTCACACCCCACTTGTCGGTCTCAACATTATCACAGCGGTCATAGAGGGTGTCATGGACTTTCTTTCCGCACAGTCCTGTAGAATACATGGTGAAGAAGACGTGAGGAAAACAGAAAGAAGGAATAAAGCAAATTAAGGAAGAGAAGAATGTAAGGATGTGGAAATCGATTTCAAAGTGAAAATTTGAAGGAAATCAAAGGAAAAAGAGGAAAATGAAACACAACAAATAAACAAACAAACAAACAAACACAGCTATGTCTACATAGGAAATCACATAATGATAACTTAGTTGTGAAAATTACCCAGCTGAACTCTGTCCCACAGGCTTGATGACGGCCTGTCCTGTTCCGGTAAGTCCGGGTCCCGTGTGATGGCGGACGCCGTGTACTCGGGGATGCGGTAGTGCGTGTTGAAGGCGGTGGCGAAAACAGACTTCCTACCCCCCGCCAGAGTCTGGCAGATCCGACAGGTAGAATCGGAAGATTGGTAGCTGCTCTTTGGCCAAGAGTTGCCAACAAAGAAGCTGTCACAGGAGCTGCTCAGGCGAGAACAGCGTGCGGAACATTCATGTTGAGGAGCCACGTCATCTGCAACACGAAAATTATCATAAGCATATACGTTCACACAGTGATTATCGAACAATGTCGTTTGAAAATCTAACACCAAAAGCATGATTCATTGATTGGACAAAAAGGCTAGTCGCACGGTGCAACGACAAGCGAGACTAGCGTTGTAACAGTTCCATGTACAAAATCTGCAAATATGCGTACCTTGACTGCGGCTGCATTTTGACTGTTTTTCCTCCGCCGAGAAAGGGGCAGAGTAGAGCAAAGTCCTACAGGGTCAATACAAAAGATTCAGATTCAGTTCACATTACAAGATGAGCAGCACAGGTACGAAAACGTATTGTTTGTCTCCTAGCATCAAGAAGCGATAAACGTGAAAGGATGTAGATGTTATCATGACCTGTACTTTTTCTGTAATGTTATTTTCAAATTAGACTTACTCTTTTTGTGCATCCATGCCAGACATTGGTGAATCCTTGGAGCATTCTGATCATATGAAAGGAGAACAAAGATTAACGTGTAATTTAATACAGAGAGACATACACACATTAACACACACACACATTGTACATTTTTGGCGTATATTGTAAACTAGGTAAGATGAGTTATAATCGTCATGAATTTTGAATACTGGTCGTAGTTTAGATTTTACATTCTGTCGTCTAAGATCATATCGCTGGCGATGCTATAACGTTACTAATTTAGACGTCATATCGGTTACCTTACACAACATATCAGTGGATGCCCTAAGACCCTGTGTCGAAATGAACCAAGGACAGTGTATTATTCCTCTCTACACTACCTTCGTTTGTCTCTCTGGTGGCAGGAAGCGGGATGTTGCTAACCAACAAGGCAGCTATGAAGCCCAATGCCACGAAGCCAACCTGATTGTACAGTTCAGCCATGTTTCTTCCCATGCACGGTGACCAGTACTATCTATGAAGCTCACTCGTTGTACCTGTAAGGAACCGATTGAAATATAGTGGAAATCTTTATTGACGCGACAAAAGTACGGCGACTTTCGTAAGGTCTACATGTGTAACAACTAGTTACTTACAGTACAACTAAACAGACATAACGTTATTTGGATATCTATAGGTATGAATAAGTCAACTTATTGGATCTAGCATGTCATTTACACTATTAGTTCTACGGTATCAGCATTCGTGGATATATTTTCCTACTTGTACACAGTGAGGGTTATCGCCTCTCAGAATGTAGTTGAATTTATCTGTTTGTCAAAACTGCATTTAAAAAATCCTCCTCCGTGCAAGAATTCAAAATTAAGAATGGACTGCCCCAGCAATAGCCTATGTCAAGTGCAAAACACTTCCGCTAAAACGGACTTTGGCATAATCACCGAAGTCTAAAGGTGAATTAAAAAAAACGCCCCCTGCGCAACAATGGACGCTTCGAGCAAAATGAGCTCACCTGGGAGACAAAACAATACCTGTAACCAGGTGATGAAAGCTGGCAGCGCCGGCCTGTAGTCGACCCCAAGCGCCGACCCCCGTATTGCAATCCAAATTACCCCCCCCCCCCCAAATCATTTTGGAGTGGCTTATGCCAAATATTATACAGGGGTCCTTTGAAAATATCTATTGTATATATGGACCCATACACCGAATTTCAGATCATTTAGTTGTAACACCAGAGTACCTACCTGTGGTATGGGTTGAATATAACAATGTCATGCAGTTATGAGCCTAGAGCTACGTTCAACAGTAGAGTGAAATCAGCTCACATGCACAACGTGAACATGGAATTCTATTCGTGGGGAGTAACCTTTCACCAGTACCGCCCAGGAGTCATAGGAAACCCGGCCAACTAGTCATTCCTGCCATTCAACCTTATCCAGTTATATAAGCCACAATAACACAGTCCTGTTAAAACTGTACATAGTTAAACCAGGACTGTCACCAGCTTTAAATTTCATTCTGTCTCACTCATTCTTTGGGAGCCAATACTGTTAATTTTTTGGTGTTAAATATGTTCTCACAAAAGCTTATAAGAACACATTTTCATCACTTCTGTTTGTGATGAAGACGCACGGGGTGGAATAATTTTCTGTCCAATCAAGTAGGTTTTCGTCCTGGGACGGAAGAACGGGGCTGGGACCCTCTGCTAACCAACCAACCACAATCTATAAGAAATTGACCAACCTTAGGATTCCATTTTGGGGGCATAAAAGAGCGAACAGCATCCAATGCAACACGACTTACGTATACGAACCGCGAACCTTTGTTCAGGGGGCGTACAGTTTAACAATGTAACGTTAACACTATTAACACTGTTCAGATGTCACGTGAAACCCGACCAACTACCTATGATTATGAGCGTCATCGAGGCGGATCCACAACGAGATTATCTACGGACAGGTGTGGTTCTCCAGTCTGGTTAGTGCCGCCGCCCTGGTCCTCGTGACATCGCTGTTATGGAACCGAGTCGACAAAACAACCGACAAAATCTATGCCCCGCCCAGCCATATCATTGAGGATGCTCTGAATGCTTAGTTTTTAGAACTATGAAAACCTCTATTCACCTCACTAGCCGAGATCGCCTCTGGGTATGCATCCAACCGACGCGTGGTCAGTCAGTCTGGTCTAATCGCTGTCATCTGAACAATGCTTTGCTATCGGGCTATCTATAGCTAGAAGCATAATACTGCAGCTAGCCTCAGGTGAGCTGTCTCCATGACCCGTCCGTCCCGGGACGGAAATTTACTTGTTTGGGCAGAAAAACAATCCACCCCATGTGTCCCTGCGTCCTCAAAATCAGAGCTTTATAAAAAATAACAAAAACGGATGAAAATGCATTCTTATAAACCTTTGAGAACAGATCTAACAACAAAAATCAACAGTATTGGCTCCCAAAGAACGAGTTGCAATATGTACAAATTGGTATGTGATTTGCTGCATCATTAACCATGTTCATATCTATTGTGGGTCTGTGAGTTCTCAAACTGAATAACTAAGTTGATAAGAAAATTCTCTACTTAAACGACAAAGTACTCTCTGTCTGCAAGTCCGTATTCTTATTGTACCATTATCGCTGTACTTTTGTCTCGTCAATAAAGATAAAGATTATAACTTTTGATACCTTTTCCGTGTAACGTCAACATCATCCATCCATGTATCCATGCATCTACCCATTCATACATGTAGTGAAAAGGCTAGAGGCATTGCTCTGTTTCTTTATTATCGGATCAAGCAGTTACAGACGGTAACGTACAGCAAGTGTGATGTACAATCGAGAATTACAACTGCGGGATTTGGTCGCCCTTTTATCAGCTAACGTCATGAAGAGGCGTTACTACTGAGTCTTCCTGCCTCCCGATGAGGCGTGTGGCCGAAGATGGGGCATCAGGCTCAGCGCCACGAGCAGCACGATGCTCACGAAGAACACGCCGTAGAGAAACCCTGGAGAAAAATCAGAATTACAATGAACCCAAGCTATGTAGCATCAAGGAGGTTAAAAATTACTTTTTTTAACCTCCTTGGTAGCATCTACCATAGTCGGACAAGTAACCTGTCGTGGGTAGCTTGACACATCCCCTTTTCATTCCTTCTTCTCTTGTATGTACTTTGAAATGTTGACAAAAAATAAAACAGTGAAAAAACCTCTTGTCTCTTTTGTCTTGTTTTCCTTCTTTTTTCATTTTGTTATATCCCAATTGAAAATGGGGTTTCTTAAAACATGATTTTGAGTCTTTGTTGCGGGGTCCACTCCATCTAATCTCTAAGCAGATGTTGAGGGTGCAATCTTATTTTTTTCTGACTGACTCGCTATCTGGATTCCATGACGGCTATGTTGGGGTGGGTAGCTGTCATTTAAGCCAGACAGTAAAAAATGTCAAAAAATGTTACGATCTTGTACCCCAACATCTGTTTGGAGATCCCGCTCCATCCATGGGTTCAATCATATCTGAATCGAAGGATCTGATATTAATGGACACTGAATCTGTCCTTTTTGGCCAATGGATATTACAGTTGATGTCTGTTGCTGACTTTTATTGCATCCGTTATTATAAAAACAAATTCTAGATTTAAAAGCTTGAAAACAAACCACAGAAAACAAACAAAGCACGGAAACCTGTTGGTGTACAATCGTATATATTTCGGAAGACTCTGAAGTAAAACAAATAGGCAAATATATCAAAGACTGTTTATACCTTATAACCAATAGTGTAAATGACACGCCAGACTAAACATGTTGACTTATTCATATCTATAGATATTCATATATGTCTGTTTATATGTAATGTAAGTAGCTGTTATAGACCTTACGAAAGTCGCTGTACTTTTGTTGTGTCAATAAGGGTTTCCTAAAGATAGTAAACAAATTCTTACCGCTAAGCCATGTGATAGGTGGAAGTTCGCACGCGCGTCTCCACCTGCCAGGGTTAAGGATGACCTCATCGTTCAGGTCATAGAAGTCGTCGAATGGGCAGAACTCCTCACATCCGGCGATTGTCAGCACGTAGGGTTCGTGGTTGCTGTCGTTTACGTACAGAAACTGCACGTAAAATCGCCTGAAAGGAGGAAGGACAATTGCTATTACGAGTGTGTGGGCGACTGGAGGGTGATAAAATAAGTCTACTTGCAGGTTCCTGCCTCAAAGCTGATAATAACAAGTATACAGAAGAGCTATAGTAGTATTTAGACAGCACTATACAAGATTACAATGGTACAAAGGGAACAATGAACTATTCTAATAAGAGCTATACTACGGGATACAATCTACTACTTGAACTTTTAGTATTGAACCTCTTTTTGGAGATAGGGGACGACGGAGTATCGTACTCTTTCTATGGGTTTTGGATGAAATAAGGCAGACAATGACATATGATTTACAGTCACATGTAATGGTGTGTATATATACTACCACCGACCACCACTCACATGCTTATAGGCTCTTTTTATTACTTGAGTCAAACAATGTGATGTGTCCAAACCAGCGAGTCATTTGTCTTGAATGACGCCGTAAAGTCAACATTTTGTTGTGTTGGAAGAATACGATGCAAATAACATCTAAAACGCACTGTTTATTATGTTTTAGTGCAGCACATTCAGGGTGTGTAACCCAAATCACTTCTTACATGTGACCTGACAGCAAACGTGACATCAGTAATGGGTCAAAGGTTACCTTGATCAAAATTCCCGCTATCATATGTTAGATTCTATTCTAATGTAAAATGTTTCACTTACCCCTGGTTATCACGGTACAACTCGGCCATGACGCAGGAAGCGTAGGGCGGACTCAGGCCGTTGTAGATATTGAGGGCGGACATGAGAGCTGATATATCGATGTCGTGCTGGTAATGTTACAAATGATAAATCAACCAATCAGTGATCTAATTAATCAATCAATGAATCAATCAACCAATCGATAAATTAATAGATTAATCTAGAAAAAATTTTAATTTCTATCCATCAGAGCCCTTTCAAAAATCAATACAAAATCACTGCCAAAGTCTACCCATGACTATAAAAAGTGATAAAAGGAAAAAAATACTTTCGAAAATAGTTTCATCAGGTTGGTAGAATACATAGGATATAACAGAATTCTTTTTACACAACCAGCAGTTACTTACATTGCTTACGTTTCGATGTCTCTCAGTCACCTTCGTCAGGAAAAAAATAGTACTGACGAAATGGTTTATCTTAGTCAATAAGTTATTCATAGTGAAGGCCAAATACATAAACCTAAGTGTATAAAAATCAAAGACAAATCTTACAGCTGAGTACATGATCAGTCGGAGGGGCTTCTTGTTCTCCTGCACCTCCTGTTGAGCTGTCGTCATGTTGGACACGATATGGTTCACCAGGAGCCCTGCAAACGGACACTCATGGGGTTATGTTTTGTGTTGGAAATAGGTACTAAACTGAAAAAAAAACAGCCATACGTCGATGAAGGTTGCTAGTCGATTCCAGGTAATAATATACGCCAAAAAGCAATTACTTGATCAAGCAACTGGATATGATTTTGGAAACTGGCATTGACGAAATATATTGGAAGCTATCTGAAATGTCTGACTGATTCCAAAATCATATACAGTTCCTTGAGTAGCTGCTAACAGTAACACAGCCATGATAAAATATGTAAGATTCTCTGACAGTCTTACCTGCCATGAGTCTCCCTTTCTCGTCTCCCCTGAACTGGATGTCGCTTGCGTAAGACGTCAGTTCCGTGAGCCTCTTGTACACGTCCGGGGTGACCCAGGCTGGCCACTTCATGTTGTGTGCTTTCTGAAGAAGGCGCGTTGTTTGGCATGTTAGAAAAGTACAAGAGTCTCCAATCTACCGATCTGCCTCAATCATTGCTGATTACATCCACTACAGTACTTTGGGGGCTTTTGGTTGTGTCTAGCAAACTGTACGGAGTTTTGGATGAAAATCGTTTATCATCTTCTCAAAGTACACCTGGACTACATGTAGTTTTAAAACCAGCTCTGTAACGAGAAAGGTAACGACTATACTAACCTCACAGAGAAGCGGGTCCTGTGTGCGCCAAGCGTCCAGGATTGAGTGTGGCTCGCTCCAACCGGCCTTCTCCACAACAAACGCCATGAACTCCTGGTGTTAGGAAGAAAAAAACAGCTAGAAGTTTAAATGTTCTGTCTAAAACTGTTAAGCATTCAGTATACATGTTGGCTATAAAACATTTTGGATCCAGTGCTTTATCAAATTCGTCTCAAATTATCAATTCTATCAATCAGCGTCTGAAAGACATTTCTTTTCAAACTTTTCTAAGAAAGATACACAATGACAACAAAGGTGGATCCGCTAAAAACAAATTGAGGTCTTACAGACTGTTCAAGTCCACTTATAATGCGGAACAATACCTGGATATTGACAATATTCGGCACAGGACGGCCGTCACAAAACTACGAGTCAGTTGCCACAAATTACACATCGAAACCGGAAGACATAACCGCACTCCTCTAGAACAACGAATATGTAGATACTGCAATCTAGATAAGTTAGAAGACGAACATCATTTTGTAGTAGAATGTAGTTTGTACAAGAAAGAGAGAGCTGAACTCTACAGACTAATAGAATCCATGTTCCCCCACTTCATACAACTAAGTAATATAGACAAATTTATATTCCTTATGAATCTAGACAAACCTTTACTTATAAAGCATATCTGTTCTTACATTTTCAATATTACAAAGAAACGAGAAGAAGCCGAATGTACGCAGTAGAATACGATCCTTGAGTAGTGTAGATTTATTGTATCATTATATCATGTTGTATTATTTGTTGTGACCTGTACTAAACCCAGTGGGTATGAATGTACAATAAAGGTCTTCATTCATTCATTTATCATGCATGTTCCACTGCTGTTTTTAACGTTATCTAACAGACATAGTATGCAGTACCTCGTTCTCTTTCTCCTTCTGCTTGAACTCTGCGGAATTCATTGCCTCTTCCAACAGTTCATCTGACCGAGGACAGTTCAAGAAGAAAGCCCGCAACAGCTGTGGAAGAGACGACGCACACGAAATCAGTATATGTACAAAAATGATATATGACGTTCCATGCCGTGGACATGAAATTATGAAAGCGACGGTATATGTAAGTGTACATTAAGAAAGCTACAAGACGTTGAAGTACTGTGCTTTATAGTTTTCCATTACGTATACCTTCCTCGACTTGATCTATGATGTTTCTTATCAAATATACATGTCCTATATCACCTTACCCTGGTTACCAGACTGATATCAGGGCAGGTGATATCTTTAGTGACCCAATGTACTACTGTATGTACTACAGTATGCCCGCCTATCTTATTTATTTTTGCCTGGCTCTGGTTCATACGATAGCGCCAGGCAAAAACTCCCCAGAGCGCTATTAGATCGTCGGGCAGACTGCACTAGAAAGTCGAAGAGACCTGCTTGCGGCCCGTGTCATTGTTCTGGCACCCAGGGTAGTTTTACCTATGACACTGCAGCGAAGTAACCGTCTTAGTGGTCATCGCATCTTATTTGGGCATGGACATGTACCTACCTTGTCGAGGCCAGTCCGGACGGTGTGGATCGGGACAGGCTGGTCGGGGTACAGGCGGTCCAGGTTCGCCTCTGCACTCATTAGGGTCCGGTCTGTGTCGGTACTCCGGACAAACAGCTGGGCAGACATGACAAAAGTTAATACCTATTACTTTGACATATAAGACATACGTAGTGGTGGCGCACTCAAGTTATTGACTTATATTCACGCCACCACTATACATATATGTACAAGGACATATAACTCAACTAAGTGAAATAGAAAATGAATGAGGATATAAACTGATAACAAATGGAAATTAAATTATTTGTATAACAAAAGTTGATAAGTGCGCATGTCTTATCCCCGACCCCAATAACAAAAGGTTAATTACCTACATTATTAAATACCTAATTAAATACCAAGTATGAAATGTACTACATGCACTACCTAAGGCAAGCAAGCTCATGATAAACCAACCAAGATCATGGATTTTCAAGGACAAGCAGCTCAACCGACTATAATGGTACTTGCTACTCCCTTGCTGATGCTCACACAACCGGTACCCCCCCCCCCTGACATTTACGTCCGGTGCAATTCCATGTCCTTAGTGATGGAGCATGTCTCTTTGGCTATGTGAGACGAGAACCGCAGCTGGCACCCGGGCCTGCTATCATCACACTCAAAACATGTAGTTTGCAATAGTTTGTTAAAGTGTACTAGACAAGAATACATGTTGTACAGCTAGCTAGTTTGTATGTAGATAACATATATGATTATTAATTTAAATACCCATTATCATTACTTAACAGTATTTCTTCCCAGGCACGTACCTCGTCTCTCCTGAACTCTTCACTCAGCACTCCGAAACCCTCCTTCCCGTAACGCTTCCGGAAGAACTCGCCGAGGTTATGGTGTTGCTCGATGCCAATCTGCGTATACAGTAGTAAAATAAACATGACGTAGTCTTTCAAGTATCATAGGCAACGCCTCAGGATTACAGAGTTAGGAATATAGTGTCTATCTTATGATGTGCCCTTTCTGTCTCTATGTACAAAATGACTGTTCTCGTATACCTATCAAATGTGAATCCAGACTTACAGAAGAGAGGAAGCCGAAGCCCTGCTCCCAGGCGCTCTCCTGGTGCACATCGTTGGGGAAAGTCTCGGTCGGAGAGCGGTCGCCGTGACGGAAAAGCTATAGGAGAGAAATACTGGTCAGTTAATTAAACATCATAAACAAGTATGCTGGGAGCTTGAAAGTTTTTTGAAGTCAAATATTCCAATACTAGTAGCTAGATGTTACGACAGTAGTAAATGGTACGAAACGACGTGGTGTTGTTTTGGCGTAATGTTTGGCACGGAACCCAGGGGTCCGGGTTTCGAATCCACTGACATGCCATCGATGTTTAGCCCTTGGGGAATGCACTTTGCACAACTTTCCCCATGTGTTACCCATGCGTATAGATGTAGGCCAGACTTCGGTTATGCAGGTAGATGATAGCAATGAAAGTAGAGGGATGGGCCCCGCCCTCCAACACCGTGCCCTAGACACAGTGCATAACAACCCACTGCACATACAGCCCCAAAAAGGTCATGGGACTACCTTTATCTTTCTTAAGACACAACGATACAATGGTGAAGATACTTTCTTGATATTATTTCTATGGAGCAAAACGTTGTATCATTTGAAATTATTAGATAATTATCAGATAATTCAACTTGAGGCGTGTTTCGAAATGTAACATCAAAGTGTGATGTTGAAAATGTCTTACACAAATCAAGGCCATCGACAGGAGAACAAAGGCTTGTCATGTATGGCTGGCGACAACCGGAGACACGCCCCCCAATTCACATAGGGAGATCATACAATGTTTCTCTAGATCTCAGACTCTATACACTAGTATGATGTTTCTACTGATACAGGCATTGAGCATTTGTAGCTACAGCTTATCTTTCAGCTCCGAATGCTGTAGCAATGGTGAACTTTCTGACAAGACCCGAGACTGTCAAATTAAGGAAGCAAACGAAAACACAGTGAATATAAAGAGATCTATGAATGGAGTATCAGTAATTCCTGAGGTATGTATAGTTCCATACATATATATATATATATAGAGAGAGAGAGATTAGATATCCATGTGTTCCAAACATCATTGACAGACTTAAGGGGATTAATAAAGTTGGCGCTATATCAATCTAAAGCCGCGCCAAAACAGACAACACAACACCCTAACAATATAACCTTATTTGCACGTTCACAATCACAGTCTGGCGGATATATTTTCCTACCACATATCCGGTTGACACTTCATTCAAAGTTTCAAGTTCACGCAACTCTTTCCTTACCACATGAGCTTGGACCAGACTCCGTTCGTCCTTTACACTCTGTCCTGTTGTTACCACGAAGCTTTCCAACACAAATATAGCTACGAGAGGACACAACCTGCCCACCATCTTGTTCGTCCGGCGGTTTTACTCACAATCAGAACAACATTGTTCACCTGACGCCCAAGGCTATCGACACTCTGCACGGTTCAGGGCACAGCACAGTCTGTCTCGCCATTGGTTAGTTTGAATTAAAGCGTTGTCTTCCTTCAGTCACAAATAAACCTAACGCGGAGGTACTCCATTGAATGGTGTCGCCCTGAATACAGTGAGACCTACAGTGCGTCTATTTGTACATGGCTGGGCTATTAAAAGGTTGCACAGTGTCACAGGTATGGGGTGAGGGTCAACGTATGGGGCACGTAATCTCCAAGCAGATCCTACGGTGCCATAAGACAGTATCAAAGCTGGCTAGGGAGTATAGCCGGCTAAGGGAGTCAAACGGCACCTACGTTAAGTTTGATACTATCTGGTTGGAGATTATGGGGCACGACCTTTACATCTACGAACCTTCTTCGACTGATTCACCCATATACACCAGGATTCATATTGCACGCTAGCTGCCTTATCGTGGTTCATTCAGTCCAACAGCCTGTTTCAATGTTATTCTCTTGTTCTACGAGTGTTGTCAACATCCGATGCGCCATCTGCCAATTCGCTCTCGAACTGCAAATCGCCGTCCGACAAAGCGTGTTTATGCAAACTCAGTATTCTCAAGGCAGTTTTGACATGCCTGTAAGACATCACAGCTACTATTACCCCCCCCCCCCATACACACACACACGCCGAAACCTCTGCTTGGAAAATAAAAACTCAGTACAGGTAATCCATGTCAGAACACAAACTATACCTCCATTTCGTATGGAGGTAAAAAGTCGCATGGTAAATGGACCTGCCAAATCTCAGCCCATCCCATTGTCGAAGAATGTCTGCAATGTGCAACAACACATTACTCACGAAGAACACAAAAGGACAAAGATCAAAGTGGGTCACGTGTGAATACTTTTATGATGATCCCGTAGACAGACTTTGACATCCACAGGTGTTCTCACCCTGTTCGACGGGTAGGGGTAGACATATTTATCTGGCTTCGCGTCGGTTAACGACATTTACATGCACATGACACCACGTCTTTTCTAAAGGTGAGTGAAACGATCAAGAAACCACTTCTTTTTCCTCTTAGGACATAACATCTAGTCACCCGAGAAAGTAATTTTTCCAATGTCGAAACGTTCAGAAATAGCGTCCCTCCAGCCAATCGCATTTAGAACAGGTCTTTCCAACAGGAGACTTATAAGGTAATCAAAGAGACCACATGTACTCTCTCTACTGTTCTTAGAAACCATCTGTTTTGTCTTTGGTATTGTCCTTAGAAACCATCTTGGGAAGGGTAATAACGAACGTTTTGTCATGTCCCAGTTATAACCGCTGACTACACCGGCTACCAGGGGAGTTTTACCACCAAAGAGTTTGAATTACCGCGCAGCGGAGGGGTGTGTATGCGTGTGTTAACCTTAGGGTGAACTGACTCTCCTAAGGGGTGGTCGAAACTAGTAATGTGGAGACTCTACTATCCATTTACCCCCGTAAGAAGGCCTGGTGGAGGCTAACAATGGGTAGGGCTGATACTATCTGGCTTGATCTTGTTGTCACGATATTGATTCTGCCAAACATTCAAGAATTCTTCTGCAGAAGGTTTACAAACTAAATCTTATTATGTACATTGTGCCGTGAAGCGTGCAGTTTTGTCGCGTAAAGCCGGTAGGAGGCCCATTATCGAACCTGGCCTTTGTTTTTTCGACCATTACCCATTTACTAAATATCTGAGGATACCACAGCTTCTTTAGTTATGGTGCCCACAGACATATGCTGACACAACAGAAATACCGGAGGGATTTCTAGAATTCTTAACAAATGGACATACCTACTGGCTGTCGCTCAAGGTGAATACTCAAGGTGAATTAATATTAGGCTAGCCCCTGAGGTTAACGTTACACATAGTCACACTCACGGTTCCAATATCATTTCCGCAGAACAAGTTCGAGGCTTCTATGCTCTGATCAATAATGCATTTATTCTTTATACTGTATTTTTCGCAGGACCATTGAGCTGACCTCCGCATTTTGAACCTACTTGGTGAGACTCAGTGACGATCCAGTGACATCAAGATGCCAGGTGCAAGAGTCTTTATCGTGGCCTTCGCTGTGGGCTTTGCAGTTGCTGCCTGGTTGCTTGGAAACGTCAACTTACCTGAGAACTTGCCATTGATGTCGTTTGTTATGAAAGGTAAGATGAGTTTCAAAGGTCTCACAATGTCTGACACTTCTTCATTTGTAGTTAACCTTTGTTAATGTTATAAGTTCTTGAAGGAAATTTCAAACATAAGCTTTTATGCCTCTGTATACTGTCAGGAAACTAAACCTTTTGTCGTAAACGTTCTGCTGCTACTCGACATAATAGCCTAATCCCCAAGCGGATCTACCGGTGGCAGTTGGGTAGTACACATCGATCAAATTACCATATGATAATGATAATGTTGACCGTAGCTTTGCCACAACACCTGGTAACATATCAGTTATGAGTACAGTTGGCCCCATTCATTATGCAAAAATCCATGCGGATGCATCCGCATTTATTTTTGCATTATAAACGGGGTCTTAGAGTTACAACTCTCGCATGGTCCCGTCGGGCTGTTCCCTCGCGTGAGAATGGGAAAAGACCAGACGCCTGTTTTCAGATCAGGTCTGTCCACATTGATTAGGTGCATTATACGTAAACTGTATAGTACTGTTGATGTGAAAGTAAATACTTTGCCCTCCGCTTTCTTGTTTGAACACCACCGATGTTCTTTGTTCTTTTTTTTTTACATGACCAAGATGACGTAGCGGATTTTTGCAGTCAGAGCCACAGTAAGTGAACTTTGACAGTTTTCTGAGTCGATTTCCTTGTGTCACACGTTTTGTGAGCTCCATCAAGACACATGATATATATACATTTTTGTGTACCAATTGTGCACATGATTTTGCCTCGTATAGTCTCGCGCCTTCTCGTGAGAGGTGAAAGTAAACAAATGTTGTGATAGCCACGTTTCTTTTGTTTTAAATCTTCTTAACAATGGTACTCAAACTCAAACACCTCAAAATGTATCTGCAGACGATAGCGCTCCTGTGGCGGAATGCATCGAACGACATTCCAACCTGCAAAGCGACTGTGACCACTTCTTCGTGGGCGATGCCTGGCCATCTAGCGGTTATATGAAGAACGACAAGGACGCCACCTTGCGGATCTGCCATACCCACGCTGGTGACAGCAAGCTTCTTTTCGCCACTGCCTACAATGCTCACTACCGCATCCCTGAGTACACGGCGTCCGCCATCACACGGGACCCGGACTTACCGGAACAGGACAGGCCGTCATCAAGCCTGTGGGACAGGGTCCAGCTGGGTAAGTTTCACAACTTGTAATGTGACTCTAAAGTCATCGCCATTCATTGTCTTTCCATCTAAATAGATTTGTCTGTGTTGGTGATTCTTTATCTATTCTACTTTCTTCCTCCTTTTTTAATCCTTTTCCTTTCCTTTCTTCTTAATTTTCATCTCCAATTTCGGAGATATCTTTTTGCCTGTATAATCAAAGAGACAAGAAACAATGAATCTAGAAGGAAGCACTTTTCTGACTACCATTTCCTCACGGTAATTGGAGACCCAAACTGGTCCTGAATACAGTTCATGGAGGTATGAGATTTTAGGATTGCTATATAAGTCAGATTACCCTTGTCACCATAATGGAATGTATTTTACAGGGCTGTGTGGAAAGGAAATGCATGATACAATCTTTGACAAATGCAAAATTGAGACCAAGAGTTGGGGCGTCTCCCGAGCGTCGGATATCCCGGATTGCAGCCTCCGCGACCCCAGCTTTGAAGAACTGAAGCAGAGCTTCTGCCCCGACTGTCAGGCAATGGATGGTGACTTCGATAACTGTGGCGAGATCTACAACCGGGGCCACATCAACCCGAACTCCATCAACAACAAAGATGCAGACGTGCAGGACGGAACCTTCAGTATGATCAACGCAGCTCCGCAGGTCAGTGGCAGATAGTCAACTCTTGCAAATTCACGCTTTCGTACACCAACACTCATTGAACATTTTTGTCAGTTAGAATAATAACCACTCATTTTCGTCACTACAGGACGACGACTTTAACCAGTGCGTGTGGCAGCCGTACGAATGCGCAGTTGGCAGGAAAGCAGACGAAATCTACAAGAACGCGGTCAGAGCCGGTTCCAACAGCAAAACCCTCTACGTCATCACGGGCACAAAGCTGGGCGAACAAACCACGTGGATGAAAGGACGAGTGGCCATTCCTGGGTACTTCTGGAAGGCGCTGTGCTACCCTGGGGACGAGAACGCCGGGCTTCGTCCCTACGGAGTTGGGTTCTACGGCCCGAACATCGATTGTTCTAAAATGACGTCACTTCCGCTGGACGAGTTCGAGGCCTGGCTGTACGATGGAACGGATGAACATCTCTTCCCCGGGTCAGTGTGTGCCGGACTGGTAGATAACTGGGACGGTCTGGATGACTACGTGGCTGAGATAGCTCACGACTGTAGGAATGAACACATCCAGGAAACTTGTGAGAGCGAGTGGCGCGAAGAACGCTGCGGCACCAGTGGCTAAACCAGGAACTTGACTGACCCGTTTGATGTTAGGTCAATCTTGTCTAGTTTCATGTAAACGAAACATACTTAACCCGAGTTCACTTTTAAAATAATATTGCAGCATATGTTCTTAGAGAATGTCTTCTTTTTAGGGATGTTGGGAGAGGCAAAAGTTTTAGGATACCTGTGGAATCAGCATTGGATGATAAGCTGTATTTGCATTCTATTATGTTACATTTTATTAAAGGTTGAATTGATGTGGTGATATTACGAAAATTGGCACTTTTTGATGGTATTGACAGATTTTGATGTGTAAATACCATCAACAAGAATCTGCTAGCAATTAAAGTTAGCTACATTTTACACCAGATTCTGCTTATTGTATCACCAGTCCACAAAACTGATGAACTTGTCCTTTTTGTGAATATGCATCTCAACACTTTTAGTTTTAAATAATTCTTGCGTGGGTGTATTTTGTAGATCGTTTATTACATTCTAACGGATTTCTATACATTGAAATTTGTCAAAGACTAAAATCCGATTCTAGGTGGCCATAATTTTGTATTGAATCATGATACCGAAAATCAATTGATATTTTTGTGATTCGCTTATATATTAATTTTCATTGAAATGTATTGATATGTGATTTTTTGCCCCTCCGCCTTATCATATACTGAACCTTAGTGAGTGTGCCTAATCATATACTGAATCTTTTCCAACTGATTGACCCATCAGAATTAAAATTGCTAGCTGCCATCTCGTGGCCCATTCAGTCCAGCAGCCCATTTTAAGGTTACTCCATTGTTGTTTAAGTTTTGTCAGCAGCGAAGCTTCATCTACCATTTTGGTTTCGAACTACAATGGGTCGTGTGGCAACGTGCGTTCATGGACTGAGTACAAGTAAAGCTAAGGGCACAACCCGCCGTACGTGAAATTTGTCCGTACGTTTTTTTGAGGAGGCCACGCCCGCCACGTATTTCTGAAAACGTGGGGAACGACTGGCAAGAGCAGGGAGGGAGCACGTCAACACGGCAGCACAAAGTTGTGCCTTAAACGTAAAGTAAACGTAAAGTTACGAGCTCGTAAGGAGGCGGTACTTACCACTTACGGATCCCAAAAGATTGCCCACGTTTTGGCACGTAGACAGCACTTATTTGCACGTACGGCGGGTTGTGCCATTAGCTTAATAGCCGGGTGTCCCATTTGGTCAAAGAACGCTCAAAAAGCGTCTTTAGTAGACAAATATGCATTGAAAACATTGCTGGCGACAAAGCGGGTGCAATTGGCGGACTGAATATAGTTTTGCTACAACAAATGTAAAATCAAAATATAGCAATTAGCCTGACTACTAGTAAACCATACTTCCAGCAGCCATTTCATAGGAGCAGACCCAATATGCCCCAGTCAGCAAGAGATTGTGTTGCACAGTTTGAATAGAGCTCGCCTCTTTCGGAGGTTCAACCGCCATCTATTGAAAGTTGTCACTCAGGGAAAATAGACATCGCAACTCACCACAGTTGCTTGTATTAACTCTCGTCCGTCTTTCTTTTGTCCTCTGGCACCATTACAGCCACCAAACGATAGAACAACGTTAACAAACACAAGAAACAGCCGACCTGCCATCATTATCTTCTTGTCTTTTGGCTCCCTCTGTTCGTAGAGTATAGTAGCCTGTGAGTAATGCAGCCCTGCTATTCAGGGCGTGAGAGGTAAAGAGTTGGAGTTAAGCTCATAAATGATTTTTGGATGAATGCATAGATGAGTCACGGTGGATGAGTTGTTGCATGTCAAACAGAAACAAACAACGCTTTTCAACATGTTTTGTATGTTAAGTTGTGTGACGCCGACGCCAACCCACGCAAACGTCAAGGTAATGGACCGGAAACGGGATTTGAAAACTCTGAACCAACCTTTAACCTGACGCTAATCAATCACATTAACCAAAACTAATTAGAGTAAAACTCAGCACGCAAACGATTTGCATGAATGCATACTTTATAACTGACTTACTGCATGTCACGCAAGAGCAAACAGCAAAAAAAGACTGTCAGACGTGTTTGTTTGTGATGTTGAACTGAGGACGCCGACGCTAATCAATGACATTAACATACGATCCTCTCCAAAACTAGTTAGAGTAAAACTCAGCACTCAAACAAAAAAACTGTCAGACGTGTTTTGCTTGTGATGTTGAACTGGGGACGCCAACGCTAATCAATGACATTGACATACGATCATCTCCAAAACTATTTAGAGTAAAACTCAGCACACAAAAGACTGTCAGACACATGTTTTGTCTGTAATGTTGAACTGAGGACGCCAACGCTAACCCAACCTCACATGGTACTGGAGACGGGCTTTGATAGCTCTGACCCCACTGCAAACTTCACCTTTTGTCTGAAGGCCAGGTGTTAGTTGTTCAGTCGAAGGAAGCGAGAGCCAACAACAGTTTTAAAGCATAACGCATGTTGTTCTGGAATTAACCATCATGGCGTTCAATTCACGTTCCTGGCACCTGTACATTGAAAATGTACAAACAGGCAGACAAAGGGCCAGTGTTCTAGAAAATTCTTATTTTGTAAAACATCGCCAACGACGTCACACACCTCTCCCGTGAAATTGCCCTTTACTGTAATACTCATAGCATAAATTGGTTGAACTGCCGGTCAATGAAATTTGACATGCTTAATGGGCAAGATTTAGCTCGTCTAACCATGGTCAAATTTATTATGTTAGTTGAATATCACTTTAAGATGTTGTCCACTGAACATTGCACATTCTACGGCAAGTTTCCCTTCTTATAGCAAATATATAACATTCATAAATCTTCTTCAAAGTCTGTGTGTTAATTTCCAAAAACATTATCTTTCACTTATTGTCGACTCCTCTTCCTCTTCCTTTGTAAGTGCCGCTATCAACCACCTGATAATTCTGTCACTTTACTTGAAAAAAGTCACGACGAGGCGCCTTGCGCGTTCCGAACGCAATTGGAACGCGTTGAAACCATGTCACTTGATGTTCATTTTGTACAGGCGTCGTAGTCACGTAGGATTCAGTAACCCTCTTGATATTCATATTCTGGTTCCGCCAAATCTTATTTCCTTTGATACATGTCTTGATGTCTATTTGAATGGTTGAATGCACAAGAGTAGAATACTGGTAATGTTCACTCCGTTAAGGTGGGTTTACACCTGCGTATCTTTTCAAGTGCGCGTGAGTTCCGCATGAAATTTTGTCAATACGCGGCCGAACGCCCAACATTTGGAATTTTTTTGGAATAAATTAAATTGTACGTCGAGCCCATCTGGCGTTTGAATTACGACTTCAGCGTTTTCAATTCGCATGAGATGCGTATGATTGCAACTGAAAGGCGCAGCAAAATTTTCCGTACTGCGAATAGATTCGTATGGGGTACGTATGTTGGTCGTTTTCCGGACGCACACAACGTCTACCGACCGCATGCCTGACGCACCTGGTGCTAACTGCATTCCAAACGCATTTCAGGTGTGTCAGAGGAACAGTTTGTGTTACATATACTTTTGTTTGCGAGCATTGCCAATAGAGTATTTTTGTTAGATGAACCCTTTGTACTACGTATGCCTTTGACAAGTAAACAGTGAAGAGGTTTTTTTTATTCATTTGCGAAGCAGTAAAGCAGTGACACTGTGCTTTTACAGAAATGTGGGCCATCATTTACCTTAAGAAATTATGTGCACTGTTAAGATTGTGTTTGTTTTCACTTTGTCCTTAATGATTTCCCCTATCATCTTGGTATTTCAACTACTATAAAAATCACACTCATACACACCACAAAACGTATTCAAGATCTTTATCAAACACGTAAATTAAACAATTATGAAACCTTACACCCTCTTTCAAAGTTGTAATATGGCTCTATATTGCACCTTTATATCATGTGGTTCTACACACAAAAAAAAGTGCCATTATCAGCAAATTAAGTCAAATATCTGTTACACAAAATGGCACGTGTGTCACACAAATTGACCCAGTGCTTGAGCAGGTTCCTCTACATCTTCCCGTCCCTGGAGGCTCTGTTGGGACCGGTGTCCTGCATTCATGGTGTCCTGCAAGTTTTGACCATCTCTCCATGCCCCCGGTACAAATTCGTCGGTCCTGGCCTGGATCTGACATCATAAACCGGAAGATTCCAAAAAATCCCTATCGACCAGAGGGTTTGTCCATTCTGTCCAGAGCTAATAGAAGACGAATATCACTTTATGGTTGTATGTCCCAAATATTCCGATATACGCAATTCTCTATACAGAAGGCTGTCATTTTGTACACAAGGATTTATCCAAATGGACCTGAAGTGCAAATTCAAATACATAATGACATGTGACAATCCCTGCATGGCAGATATAGGAAAATATATCAAAGAAGGTTTAGACATTAGAAATTCCCCAAATGATTGTAAAAGCCTCCAATGATTGTAAGAAACTTATCCCATAATACAACTCCTGTATTAGTTAGATAAGCCTTAACTAAAGTTAAGAGGTACAAAGTATGGCATCTACATAACTACAGTGCTATAAGCACTGTAGTTATGTAGATGCCATACTTTTTATTACCTCGTACAATTGTTGTGCAATAAAGTTATATACATCTTGAGATGATTTTTTTTGTCTGGAGTCAGATGCACCTTCGTATTTATTCCAAATCTGGAGTGTGCGTCGATCACGCTATCAGTACGCGTAGTATGCGCATAGCGATCGCAGAACGCACGGTACTAAATCGTGATCTATGTGTGCATTTGCTATACGGTCGCTCATGGTGCGTTGTGTCTGCGCTGTAAGAACGCTATGTACTCGCATTACCGCGATTTCCGCGTATTACTGCGTGTAAAGCGCAAACATGTAGCGTCTTCATAGCGCAATCGACCGACGTGGGACCACTGTATTGCGCATCCATAACGTTTTGGGCACCAAACTGCGTACGAATGATATTTTTGTGCATGTCCAAAACTATCAGGCGAACTGGGCGTATATTTTCGTTTGCCTGCGTACGTGAAACTTTCTAAAGACGATTCAGATGCGATAGGGGTGCGACTTGTGCGTGCGGCCGCGTATTGAAGAAATCAGTCAAAATGTCGAAAAATGTCAAAACGGAACTCATGCGGCATGAAAATATACGCAGGTGTAAACCCACCTTTAAAGGTGGTTTACTATGAAGACGCTACATGTTTGCGCTTTACACGCAGTAATACGCGGAAATCGCGGTAATGCGAGTACATAGCGTTCTTACAGCGCAGACACAACGCACCATGAGCGACCGTATAGCGAATGCACACATAGATCACGATTTAGTACCGTGCGTTCTGCGATCGCTTTGCGCATACTACGCGTACTGATAGCGTGATCGACGCACACTCCAGATTTGGAATAAATACGAAGGTGCATCTGACTCCAGACAAAAAAAATCATCTCAAGATGTATATAACTTTATTGCACAACAATTGTACGAGGTACAAAGTATGGCATCTACATAACTACAGTGCTATAACTTAACTTAAGGCTTATCTAACTAATACAGGAGTTGTAGTATGGGATAAGTTTCTTACAATCATTGGAGGCTTTTACAATCATTTGGGGAATTTCTAATGTCTAAACCTTCTTTGATATATTTTTCTATATCTGCCATGCAGGGATTGTCACATGTCATTATGTATTTGAATTTGCACTTCAGGTCCATTTGGATAAATCCTTGTGTATAAAATGACAGCTTCTGTATAGAGAATTGCGTATATCGGAATATTTGGGACATACAACCATAAAGTGATATTCGTCTTCTATTAGCTCTGGAAAGAATGGACAAATCCTCTGGTCGATAGGGATTTTTTGGAATCTTCCGGTTTATGATGTCAGATCCAGGCCAGGACCGACGAATTTGTACCGGGGGCATGGAGAGATGGCCACAACTTGCAGGACACCATGAATGCAGGACACTGGTCCCAACAGAGCCTCCAGGGACGGGAAGATGTAGAGGAACCTGCTCAAGCACTGGGTCAATTTGTGTGACACACGTGCCATTTTGTGTAACAGATATTTGACTTAATTTGCTGATAATGGCACTTTTTTGTGTGTGTAGAACCACATGATATAAAGGTGCAATATAGAGCCATATTACAACTTTGAAAGAGGGCGTAAGGTTTCATAATTGTTTAATTTACGTGTTTAATAAAGATCTTCAATACGTTTTGTGGTGTGTATGGGTGTGATTTTTATAGTAGTTGAAATACTAAGATGATAGGGGAAATCATTAAGGACAAAGTGAAAACAAACACAATCTTAACAGTGCACATTTACGTGTTTAATAAAGATCTTCAATACGTTTTGTGGTGTGTATGGGTGTGATTTTTATAGTAGTTGAAATACTAAGATGATAGGGGAAATCATTAAGGACAAAGTGAAAACAAACACAATCTTAACAGTGCACATAACTTCTTAAGGTAAATGATGGCCTACATTACTGTAAAAGCACAGTGTCACTGCTTCACTGCTTCGCAAATGAATAAAAAAAACCTCTTCACTGTTTACTTGTCAATGTTCTACTTGCACTGCCTGTAAACAAAAGCATGCGTAGTACAAAGGGTTCCTCTAACAAAAATACTCTATTGGCAATGCTCGCAAACAAAAGTATATGTAACACAAACTGTTCCTCTGACACACCTGAAATGCGTTTGGAATGCAGTTAGCACCAGGTGCGTCAGGCATGCGGTCGGTAGACGTTGTGTGCGTCCGGAAAACGACCAACATACGTACCCCATACGAATCTATTCGCAGTACGGAAAATTTTGTTGCGCATTTCAGTTGCAATCATACGCATCTCATGCGAAATGAAAACGCTGAAGTCGTAATTCAAACGCCAGATGGGCTCGACGTACAATTTAATTTATTTAAAAAAAATCCAAATGTTGGGCGTTCGGCCGCGTATTGACAAAATTTCATGCGGAAATCATGCGCACTTGAAAATATACGCAGGTGTAAACCCACCTTTAGGTGGGGTCACACATGCGTATATATATTCAAGTCCGTTTGAGGTGCGTATGAAGCTCTTAGTCTCTACCAGGCTCCACAGGTCGCGGGGAAAATAGTACAAATTGGACAAATATAGGTACATAACATGCCAGATGAGTTAGCTGACCGAGAAGTATGGTTAGCGACCCAGCTAACTCGTCTGACATGTTACCTGTTTACGTTTGTCCAGTTTCTATTATTTTTACAACGACCTGTGGAGCCTGGTGGAGGCAAATACTCCCATGCGCGCCTCATACGGACTAAAATACTGTAAATGCCTTTAAGTTCGCGGGGATTTAATTTCGCGCTAGCGAGAAAAAGGACTTTTCGCGGTGGATTTAAGTTCGCGGTAACACCATAGATTGCAGTCTAATACCATAAAAGAAACATGTTCGCGGTAGTTTTAAGTTCGCGGTGAAGTGGTCACCGCGAAAACCGCGAATATTAATCCACCGTGAACATTTCTGCATTTACAGTATATACGCAGGTGGGACCCCACCTTTATCCTCTGTCACATTATTCACGATCTTCGGGCGTATCGATGGGAGGTCGGCTATATTTAAGATCAACAGAGGGTTGCGCGTATTTTTCATACTTTGTACCTTGTATAATTGTTGTGCAATAAAGTTATTATTGGGCTCGTGCGATTGCCGCAGACTCATCGTCCGATCGATTTTCACCAAATGTGACTGGGGTATTATGAAGACGCGGTACCTAGCTCGGAACGCGGTCGCTCTGTGTACAAAATAATGGATCTGGAACTTGACGTCGGTACCCATATCCCACGTGGGACCGGCCACGCCCTGACCAATGATCTCCAAAAATACCATTGCAGCCAAAGCTTATGCAAAATAGTTAGCCTTTTTATACCCCGATCTCGGCCCTCGCGGTCAGAGAGAGCGAGAGAGCTGCGGGAAAGAGAGTGAGGCTCGTGTAAGAAAAGTGTTAGCGTTAGGAAGTTACCATCACGGTAACTCTCGTCCCCAAGCGTCTTTTGGTAAGTCCAATCAAGGATATTATATACAATGCCCTCGGTCCAATTCTATCATTTCTCCGTTGTATTCGTATTTTCAATCGTATGTGAGTAACCCAAATTCTATCGTATCTTGTGACCGAGTGTTAACGTTTCGTAGTAAAGTGGGCATCTCACTGGCTTGCGGTACTGCGGGGGTACATCGGGGTTTGTTCTTTGCGGCACTGTTGTGTTATTTTCGCCAATTTTCCCTTGCACTCACACTGACGTGCGGTACTGTTGCGTTTCAAGCCCAGATGAATAAGTTATTGGAAATCGCAGCGTTGTCAATTTATAGAAAATCAACGGTTGTTCACTTAAGATACTCGTCGCAACATATGTAACATATAATGAACTAGATAGGCCACATTTGCGAGCAAATACAGAATATTTCAACCATGAAGTTGAACCGGTTACCTATTGCCCCCGTTCAGTACAGGGATACGCCCCCAAAGTTGAATGTCGAGCTTCACATGTTCACAATATGTATGTGAACTTTGCTCGTTCCACAGTCAAACCTAGCGGTTCGTAAGTCAGTGCTGTATTGGATATATATTGTTCACCTTCTTCCATGCTCCAATGGCCAAGGTTACGTCAGGTTTTCATAAGGTTAAGATTGTGTCTCAATAACGTTGTTTTCCTATCACTTGAATGTGGCCCTGAATGTTACTTTGATACCATTTTCTTTTTGTCAGTCTATCTAAAAGTTCCTGGCTGTAAACTCTCGGGCAGTTTTCTATATACGTTACTACTTGTCAGTCCATCGGTTATGTGACGATGGAATGCGAGATACCATTCTTTTAACCCTTTTCAGACGGCCTTTTTTGGTCAATTTGGGACGGGGGGTGGGCTTTTGAGGCCGCCCTTCTAAATCCTGTAACTCTTAAACGACTTATCATATGACCACCAAATTTTTAGAGAATGATGTAAACATAATATATGATAAACAAAAAATGATGTAATATGAAGTAATTATGACGTCATCAATATGATTGTATTGTAAAGGGCATTCCCAGAAAACTTCAAGGTATGCTACATAAATGTAACAGCAAATGCAAATAACAGAATATTAATTTTTATTACGACTTGTGTTGCCAATAGCAACATCAACATCAACATAAAATGACGTCATGCATATCTAAGATACCCTTTGGGCTCTGCAAACTTATATCCACAACCTTGAATTTTCAAAAATACATTTTTTCCGCAAATAACCGTAAACAGCAATGGAAATAGAGTAAAACGTTCATTTAAACATTTTTGATGAAAAAATTCCAGGTAGTTCGAACTCTAGGGGATAAAAAGCTAGTTATTCATAAATCTGGTATTATGGTCGGCCATTTTGGATTTTAATTTGGCCGATGTCGTCATGGAAGTAGCATGATTTATAAGTAGCAGCAAGAAGTAGTTTCCAGTCATTCTACCCTGATGATGTTGTCTGATAGACATCGAAACGTTGGAAGTAAGTACTCCCTGCTTTTGCCTAAAGAATCTTAGTATATGGATCTTCCACTATTTGTTTGTTTAAAATCTGTGTTTGCAATCTTTGGATGGATGTAAGTCAAATGAGGACTTATCGAGAGACTTATCGGGAAACGTGCACAATAAATGTTCTTCTCAACGCCTTAACACATTTTGGCAGACAAAGAATTACATTTTATTCTGATTCCGACAGGTTCAACGAGTGAGCTTCTTAGATAGCACTAGTCACCGTACCGGAAGGAATATAGCAGAAACATGGCTAAACTGTACAACCAGGTTGGCATTGTGGCACTGGGCTTCGTAGCTGCCTTGCTTGTCAGCAACATCCCGTTTTCTGCCACAAAACAGACGAACAAAGGTAGGAAAGAGGAGGATGATACACTGTCTGTTCTTGGTTCGTTTCAAAATTAGGTATCCATGGACATGCTGTGTACGGTGAACGATAATGCCAATAGCATCGCTCGGACTACTGTGCAACCCCTTACGAGCACCACAAAGGAGGAAAGATAAAATGAAGATAAATGTATTGAATATACGATGCTTCGATATGATATGTGTGTTTAGATGATCATGTTAATGTCCTTCTTTGTGTAACGTCACAGTAATCGTCGTTCTCGTTTCATATGACCAGAATGCACCAAGGATTCACCGACGTCATGCAACGATGCACCACACGATGAGTAAGTCTAATTTAACAACAACCTTACAGAAGCAAACTTTAGATGGATTAAAAAGTTACAGAGCTACACCCTTTCCCATTTATCAATTCTTGTACATAGTACGTTTTCGTACCTGCGCTGTTTTTCAAACGAGTTTGCATAGTGCAAGACCACATATAGACCACTTCCCTACCCCATTTAGCCGGAAATGTTTGACCCACTCATACCGGGAAGGACCCCTAATCTTTTTGATAAGTGTGGCGGGTTCTTTTACGTGCTTGGGGTCCCAAACATGGGGCCTCCAGGGACAGCCCTAGTCGGAGCTAGGTACTCATTTTCACCTGAGTGAAGTGAGTAAAGTCTTGTAAAGTGCCCTTCGCAAGGGTACAAGGTCGGTGAACTGACAGGACTCGAACCCGAGACCACTTGGTTCTGAGCGGAACTCTCTGCCGTTACGCCACACAGACCCACATTTCATCTTGTGTATATAAAATTTGTGCTGAATCTGACTATTTTCGTATTGACCCCTCTAGGACTTTCTACACCGCCCCTTTCTCGGCAGAGCAAAAACAGTCAAAATGCAGCCGCAGTCAGGGTACGTATATTTACAGCTTTGGTACATCGGGACTGTTTCAATGCTAGTCTCACTTGTCGTTGTACCATTCAAAATTCTTTTTTTGTTACCAATCTCGGCATTGTTCGATGATTACTGTCTGTACGTATATGTGCTCATGAAAACCGTATTGCAGACGACGTGGCTCCTCAACATGAATGTTCCGCGCGCTGTTCTCGCCTGAGCAGCTCCTGTGACAGCTTCTTTGTTGGTAACTCTTGGCCAAAAAGCAGCTTCGAATCTTCCGATTCTACCTGTCGGATCTGCCAGACTCTGGCAGGGGGTAGGGAGCCTGTTTTCGCCACCGCCTTCAACACACACGACCGCATCCCCGAGTACACGGCGTCCGCCATCACACGGGGCCCTCATGCACCAGAGCATCCAAGGCCAGACGACAATCTGCCTGAGATGTCTATAAAAAACACCCTCCAACCACCACACCCTAGCCCATTTCACGAAGGTTGAGTTCTACGAACGCTTGTATTTGGTTTGTGGGTAGGTGTTGGAAAGATCAAGGTCAATGTCAATTTTGGGCCCCCAGTATGTGACCTTGGTATTGTAGCAGAATTTCCATTTTTTTTATCTTTTGGCGTGGACATGCTGTGGTCTTGACTTTCTGGCGACAGATAGAGTGTAAGGAAGAAGCGATGTATGCTTCAGCCACCTAGTTTCTGTATGTTTTCCTTTTCTCTCTCTCTCTTTCTTGTTTCCTCCCTGAATCATTTCTACGTACATATTACAGGACTGTGCGGAAAGAAAGTCCATGACACCATCTATGTCCGCTGTGATGAAGTTGAGACCGACAGTTGGGGTGTGACCCGGATGTCAGACATCTGGAAGGTGTCCGGAACTCGCTGTCGTCTCAGCCCCAGCTTTGACGACCTGAAGGAGAGTCACTGTGGCGACTGCCAGGGGCTGGACAGCGACTACTCCGGCTGCGGAACCACCTTCAACCGGGGCCACATCAACCCGAACTCCATCAACAACAAAGATGCAGACGTGCAGGACGGAACCTTCAGTATGATCAACGCAGCTCCGCAGGTCAGTGGAAGATGGTCGACCAACACAAACACTAACGCTCATTAAGATTTTTTTTTTCAAAGTTAGAATAACAGCCACTCATTTTCAACTCTACAGGACGACGACTTTAACCAGCACGCGTGGCAGGCGTACGAACGTGCAGTTGGCAGAAAAGCAGAAGAAGTCTACAAGAACGCGGTCAAAGCCGGTTCCAACAGCAGAACCCTCTACGTCATCACGGGCACAAAGCTGGGCGAACAAACCACGTGGATGAAAGGACGAGTGGCCATTCCTGGGTACTTCTGGAAGGCGCTGTGCTACCCTGGGGACGAGAGAGCCGGGCTTCGTCCCTTCGGAGTCGGGTTCTACGGGCCGAACATCGACGATTCTGAAGTGACGTCACTTCCGCTGGACCAGTTCGAGGCCTGGCTGTACGATGGAGCGGATGAACATCTCTTCCCCGGGTCAGTGTGTGCCGGACCGCGGCCGGTTGATAACTGGGACGGTCTGGATGCCCATGTGAATGAGCATGAGCACATCCAGAACACTCATGAGAGCGAGAGGCGAGACGCCTTAGCCGTGAAACCACAACCACGAGCTATGATGAAGGAGACAAAATGCAGTCGTCACCAGGGTATGTACTTTTATGCCGTATTAAGGTTTGCTTTATCTTCCTATGATCCTTTTGGGCTTCATTATAACCTTGGCTAAGAAGATTATGGTTTTGGCAGCATTTGTAGAGGCAATTGTGGTGACTGGTGTGCTTAGGTCTTTGCGTGTGAAAGAAATGACTAGCTTAATTGGGTGCTGCAGAATTTTTAAAATGTCGTATTCTGGTTAAGAGTTTTAGGTGTTAGCTGTTTTGCTCGTGGTGAATTGATAGAAGTTTAGGCTGCTTTCGTCAGAACTGCAGGGGCGTTTAAGTGACAGATTTTGAGACAGGATAAGTCAAGAAAGGATGAATAAATTAAGGATTCATTTGCACAATCTGTAAGGAACATTTATGTTTGTTTGTGCTAAACAACTGAAATTTTATACTTATTACATATGCAGCTTGTTTCGAGAGGGAAAATTGATGGAGATGAATGATGCAAATCATGAGTGCATGTGTGTGTGTGTGCGTGTGTGTGTGTGTGTGTGTGTGTGCGTGTGTGTGTATGTGTGCAAGTAGTGTGTGTAAATAAAGTTGGCAAGAAAATTTAACACTCCTTCGTACTACATTTTCTGCAACTTCAAGTAATAGGCTAAGTAAAGAAACCCCTTGAACTTAATTAAAAACTTTATCTGATGATCATACGCTGACTGCATGCATTTTTAATAAACTGGATTGGAGTGAAGTCTTTTGTTCATTGTATTTCTTATGTGTTAAGTCAGTCACCCACATGGGAGCAGGCGGGTGTTTTAGCTGTTGTTGAGTCAAAGTCAGTTTTCGAGCCAAGAAAACGTATACCTAAAACGACCCTAGGTTGGAAAATCTTTTCTTTCCACATACTGTCGTTGGAATAAAAGAATATACCCTTAAGAAAACAAGGGGGTAAAGGCACATTTTAGATAGTCCAAACAAAAGTAAGACGAAGTCAAGACAGGTTGATGAAAATGTCAATTAGCTCCTGTTGTCTCGCGGGGTGGGAGCGTCAGGTGCCAAATGTCTGAAAGTTGAACGTAGGCCTCCTTGGCTGTTAAGGTTAGGATACAACATTCTCTCAAGTTTGAAATTTGACACGCCTTCGAACAGTATGTTCCTCAAACCAATAAGGCAAAATAAAGAACTTAATGAAAACTTGTTTTGCTACGTCTAGACACATTAAGCTTACAAAGTGTTCAAGGATAATGGTTATTGACAAAAGTTACCCCCAACCCAGATCTAATGACATTTCCTATTGAGAAAAGTAAAAAAAACGCCCCACCACCCGATAATTCTTGAGTGATTCACATCAATGCACGTCTATGAGATTAGTCCATCTTTGAAGTAACGGGCTAAATCAAACGGCCAAAGCACCAGTAAACGATGATTGTTTAAGAACGACCCACGCGGCGTCAGGTCATGTCTTCGGCTGAGAACAGTGCAAAAACACAAAACAACGGAAACCTTTGAAGCTCAGAACATTTGAGAATGATATTTACATGAATCCAGGCTTTATTCGTACACGTACGATTTAATTCTTGTCGAACGAGAACTGATGGCGATTGTTTCGGAAAGTAAAGTCATGCACACATGGTTTGCAGGTAATGGTAGAGAACACCCTCGCCAACATCAGCCCAGCGGAAATGGGCCTTATGAACAAGACGCTACGACAATGTTGATTGATACCTTCTGACTCATCTACTCACAAGTAAAAATGGAGGAATAAACCACATCAGCCTAAAAACTTAGGGTGTTTGACAAATCGCTCAATACACGCCTCAAAGGATTTGCATGAATGCATATTTTACAAATGAGTTGTTGCATGTCAAACAGGAACAAACAAGATTGAAGACTTTTCAAACATGTTTTAACTTGCGGGACGCCAAACCCAAGCCACGCTAACGTCAAGGTAATGAAAGTGGGCTTTGATAAGTCTGACCCCACTCCGACCCCACAGGAAATTATGTTTGAAATTTGTTCAATAGATCAAACCGTCTAACATCACGGTTGTTGTGTTTCACCGGTGCTCCAAGTGCAGTGATATTCCACCTTAACCGGTGATCGGTTCTGCTATACGCGATATTATACTGTTTCTAGGACCAAAGAAAAAAGAGATCGTACTGTGAATGTGACCGATCGGACCATCGTGACATTTGGAATTTGTGTAAGTGCTGGGAAGACAAGATCAATCCTACACGCACACACAGCTTTCCAGTTTGAGTGATGGTGCTTTTCATGCCGATATATTACACAGCGAAAAGTCAAGAGTTGGAGTAAAACTCAGCACACAAACGATTTGCATGAATGCATATTTCACAGACGACTCGTTGCAGGTCAGACAGGAGCAAACAGCAATTAAGACTTTCAAACATGATTTGTTTGTAAAGTTGAACGACGCCAACGCTAACCCACGATAACAAGGTACTTGTAATGGAAACGTATTTTGATAACCCTGAGCCCACGGCTTTGTCTGAACACCAGGTGTTGAGTTGCTTTTTCAAGCTTAAGGTCAATCACACAGCGTCGCTTCATCCTAAGTTAGATTTGTGTTACCATTGACTTTACAATTGGAATATCATGCAAAACGTAGAAGTATGACTAAAAAGACAACAAAACACTCAAAGCGTAAGAAAATTCGTTTCTTTTTATGGATGAAATTCATTGAGCACTCTGTCAAATCACTCGGCCACAGGGTAATACATGCCGTAGCCTCAGTGAGATACGTGCTTTACACATACACACGGGCGCTTTGTCTCTGTGCCTTGCGTGAAAATGGGCGTTACGCAAACGCGTCGTGCAACCAATAGCAGCTTAGAATTGACATAAAGCCCATGTGTCAATCATTTTTTCATACCGTCCTCTACTTCGACGCACACTCACTGCTTCCTCGTTCGCATTCCCGCTAAGACCCATAGGAGAGACCGCTCCCCACCTCCAACACCTGCCGCCCAGGATAGCAACGCACCATCGGTGAGTAAAATTGGCGTCCTTTCCCATCAGGCTTTAAGTGGTATTTCACTGCACTTGGGCCGATTTCTTATAATTTAGATATCGCGTAATACGTAAAAGTAGACCGCAAAATACACAAAAAGTAAGAAAATTCGTTCTTTTCTGAAATTCGTTGAGTAATCTTTCGAACCCCGTAGTGCCGCACCGGTGCCCAAAGTGCAGTGAGATACCATCTTTTAAACCTTAGATCTCAATGGTCCATCGCGTCAGTGCCCGTCTGAGAAGTAGCCCCGGCCGGCCACAAATTTGCCCGGTGGACTGCCAGATAGGTCAAGGCGTCTATTTGTCATCGGGTCCCGGGTTCATTTTAAGTCTAACTCAAATTCAACCCGGGATCCGACCGGGCCCAAAATTCACCAGGAGCCGCCAGGTGTCCCGCGGGGCCACGTAGGGGTCACGCCCGAAACTGCAAAAACAACAGCACGTGAACTGCCCGACAGGGCCCCTTTTTCCAATTGGTACCTAAGCCTTAGTCAGTATATATAACAACTTATGTCATACCTGTGATACGAAAACGTTCGATACGGGTGTTCCGGACCGTGTGATAACTTTCCATATCACACGGGTTCTAAGTTGTATCACACAGGCTTCCTTCGAGTAAATCGAACTCAATTTCGAACGGGTCGAATACGGCACGGTTTAAAATTCAAATACCGAATTCGGACGTTAGAATTGCTGTTGTTACAATCTTTTGTTCGAGGGCACAACATTTCTCAACTTCTGGTGCATTTCGCATCGAAATCTGTGTTTTCTCAGGTGGGTATGACATAAATAAAATACAGCACGGTGTATTCCGCGTGTGCCTTCGGCCGTCGGGCAATCCTCCCCGCGGCCGGGCTGGGACCTCGGGTGATACGGAATACACCGTGTATTCTATATCTATAGAGAGTAATACTACCGCGAGTTAGACGCTTAAGTGTGCTATAGCCGAAATCAAGATTCAAACGTTCCTCTTGCCTTGTAGTTAAGTTGTACTTTGAAAGGATGCCCACTTTGAGTTACCGCAGAAGTGACTTACCAGAATATGAAAAGACACAAAATCAGGCAATAATCTGTAAGAGAAATTGATGGTCGCCAATTTGAAGCACGAAATATTTCAAATAGTTACGGCATAAACAGGTTACGCTTCTAATGTTAACATATTAGGACTGTCTTTGAAAATTATGCAAATTTGGACTTAAGTTGCATAATCAATGAGGAAAATCTATATTTAAAGTGTTTTCCATTATATGACTCAAATACATGTAACATGTGTAGTTTGTGGCAGGTGGAAGATTAGCAAATATCAACTATGCAAATAACTCCCTAATTTGCATAATGTTCTATTTCGAACACCTCCGTCAAAAGCAGCGCTTGTCTGACAGAACTGGCCGCCGCCGCTTTTTTGCTGATAATGACGACTAACTTCGGTTAACCTTTTTTTTGGCCTCGAAATCCTCTTAGAACGGGCCGAAAAAATACGCTGCCTTTTTTGTTGAAGGCTACATCCAATGTGCACAGTCGTTTGAGGAGGGGGCCGATATAGTTGCGGTAAGGGCGGTATAATTTCAGTTAAAGCGGTAGCGGGAGGCACTGCATAGAATTACCTTGATGGTGGGCAGGAGAGCCCGGTTTCTGACATGCGGTCGATTCACATGAAAACCAGGGTACAAATATCTGTGACAGGGTTTCTGCTGCGTTTGTTGCATGCATAACCGCTGCATGCATGCTGATGACAAAAAATTAAGACGAAAGCAGCTCAGGCACTCGTGGAGAGAAAGCCTGTACTACACGCCAACTAATAGGACCCGGCAAAGTCTGCTAGTGCAGAGTCCCGTGTCTTACATATCCTGCTCTACACGTGCATCCTGTCCACCAACAATGTAATGCTATGCAGTGGCTCTGCCTCCCAAAACAACTACACTCGGTCGGTGTAGTCTTCAACAAAGAATAGCATAGCACACTTCTTTCGCCTATTCTGCTCCAATGGGGCTTTTTTTGACGGAGGTGTTCGAAATAGAATGGGGGGGGGGGCTTCTACCTGGTTCTATTTGATCGATATAGCGTTCGATCAGGATCGGTCCATTAACATGAAAGTGTCATAAATATAGAATACAACACGGTGTATTCCGTATCGCCCAAGGTACCGGCCCGATCGCGGCCGGAGGGTGATCCGACCCGCGGGAGGGCCGGGACAGAGGGTGATACGGAATACACCGTGTTGTATTTTATTTATGTCATACAGTTTTGATGCGAAATGCGCCAGAAGTTGAACAAATTTGTTGCCCTCGAAAAAAAGCGTTGCAACAGTAATGTTCCAACGTCCGAATCAGGTATTCGAACTTTCGATGGCGCCGCATTCGGCCCACTCGAAACAGTTCGATTTATTCGAATGGAGCCCGTGTGATAACCCCGGGCCGTACGGAAAGTTATCACCCGGTCCGGAACACCCGTATCGAACGTTTTCGCGTCACAGGTATGACATAATTATTCTAAGTACATGTAGTAAATGATTGGATTGTCAACATTGCGACCTGTGTAAGTTAGTTAAAGGTGTACATAACCAGGCATAAATTATGCAGATGTGGAAGTCATTCGCATAATCAGAATATTTCATGGAGGTGTGAGGTCTCCGACCTCTTGTTCATATCTGGTTCTCGTCAACCTTTATCCTATATTGATATCTAACCACAAAGCTATTGTCCGTAAAGAAATGCGCCCACAACAAACGTAAAGACGACGTTTCACAATTTACTCCGAGGCGTGGACGGTGCATTGTCGCCTGTTTTCTAAAAAAAGACTCAAGAGTACGTTGGTACTCAGGTAGACATCCGTGCCGGCAAATCAACTCACCACGCTAGCTTGTATAAAAGTCTGTTCGTCCTTCTCTTGTCCTTATTGGCACCGTTAAAACTCCCAAACGATAAAACAACAAACACAAGAAACAGTATAGTTTTGCTTGTTGGGTTCCCTCTGAATCTGCAGTTGTTACACGCCTTACTTACGATTATTACTATCATTATGCAGTTGGTGTAAACTCACAAATGATTTGCAGGAATGCATAATTCACAAATATTGCATGTCAGACAGGAACAAACAGACTTTCAATCATGTTTTGTTTGTAATGTTGAACTTAGGACGCCAACGCTATATGAACCCACGCCAGCAAGGTCATGGAAATGGGCTTTGATAACTCTGACCCCAGGGCAAACTTCAACTTTTGTCTGAACGCCATGTGCCACGTAGCTTTGTTCACCCCAAGCAATCGAGACACAAAAACAGGAAATGATGTTTGCTCAAGTTACGCTTGTTGTACAAGAGTCCCCCTCCCCGGTGTTATGCCAGGGTTATGCCCGGGTTATGCATGCGTCGGAATGAAAAAAAGTGTCAATCTATCATCTTCGAGAGGTGAACCTCAATGCTTTTCTTCTCTGTGGCTTGTGTGCAAAGGGGCATTGCACAAACGCGTCCTGCATCCAATCACAGCTGATCACTGATATAAGTCCATGTGTCAATCATTTACTGTACATAGCGTCCTATACTTCGACTCACTTTCTTCACCCGTTCGCATTCAAGCTGGGAACCACAGGACAGAGCGACAGACTATACCGCCGACGCCTGCTATCCATGCAGAATAACAACGGGCCGTCGGTGAGTAAAATCGGAGTTCTTTTCCATCTCCATTTTCCTGAGGGCGTTTAACTGGTCTACTTTATATTTCTCATCGCGATCTTAGAAACGAATCAGGGATAGCTGTTTATATAGTAAGGCTGAGGATGAATTCTTTTTGAGACCTTTATTAAGTAATCTATAGTCAAAATCAAGATTCCAAAGCATTCCTTTGTCTTGTATTTTGTTTGCAAAGATATCCATTTCGTGTTCATGGCTACAACAGCACCACTATTAAAACGGATAAGTTACCACGGAAAGTGACTTGTGACGAGTATTCCATAGGATTTGTACAAATTTTGGAAAATCTTGTGATCGTTGATTTGAAGTACGAATTATTTCAAATAGTAACGGCATGAACTTGTTATGCTTCCCACTAACAAATCACTTAGGTTTTGAAAACGATAGCCTTCCTGTGCGTTTCTTTTTTTGCCCTCCTTTTTTTTGCACGCCCGTAAGAGTTGTGGGGTGTGCTATCACGTCCATAGAATTCATAGATCCAAGTTGATCCATTGATCCATAGAATCAAGTCAGTGTGACCATAGAAAGGGGGACAAATATGCCCTGACTGATCACAAAACAAACGTGTTCTTACCGTCTAAATGATACCTAGTACATGTTCATGCAACAAAAGCATGTTTCCTATAACAGGATTTGTGGTCAACCAGTCACTAAAACTACAGTCAACGAACCCGACCAGAACAAAAGATGCCGCCAGCTAAAAAGAGGCGAACAGACGGGACTAAGCCAGAGCTCGGGGCTAAGCCTGCAAAAGAACGGCCGATAGGGAAGGTGCAGCCTGGTCTGTTGTCTGGGAAAACAAAGCACGGGGTCTTTATAACAGTCAAATTCAAAAACAAAACCCCACCTCCGAAGGAAAAATTCACGAGCCTGATCAAGAAGCTTTCAGATTATGGGAACAAAGAGTTAAAGGAAGGAAAGCGGACCGGTAGCTGGTGCGTTGTTGCGTTTGAACCAAAGCTATGGGAGAAGTGGCAGAACGGCACCATAGCTCTTGAAGAACGAGGAGAAGACAAATACCTTGTAGAGCACTCTAACAAGTTTGTTAACACCGGCGAGAAAGTCTTCTTCTTTCTGAAGTCTAACTCCAGCGAATGCATCCAAAGCATGGCAGAAATGGTCCAAGATCACTTGCAGGGGATAGATAACATTTACTATTCAGTTGTACCCTCGGAGACCGGCAACAATCGTGTATTTGGAGGCCTTTTCGCTGATGGGTTGGCCAACCCTACAGACGTTGAGACTATCGAAGAGTTCATCCTCACAAAGGAGGGATACAAGGGCAGCCCAGGTGGTTCCTACATGCTGACACAGAAGTTCAAGTTCAACTGGACCGTCCTGGACACGAATTATGTCCTCCTGGAAAACGTCTGCGGCAAAACTGTGAGAGATGACACCCTGATCGACTTCGACCCTAGGAGGCACATCAAATGTGCAAAAATCTTTGACCCGTCAAGAAGACATCCGAGAATTCTCCGACAGGCGATGCCATATGGATCAAGCAGCACAGGAGTGGGTCGAGAAGAGGGTCTCTTCTACATATCCTTTGCCAACACCTGCCAGGTTTTTCTGAACATTCTGAATCAAATGGTTGAAAAAGACGATAAGCTACTGACTGCTGTAAAGGACGCAGAAGAGGGGGGCTTCTGGTACGTACCAAGCGCAGAAGAGCTCGGCCTGACGCCTATCCCTGTCACGGATCACCCACTGCGCCCACACATCATGCCACAGTGGGATGTCAAGAGCGACAACGGCTACATGTTCTACAACAGCCGAGAGTACCTGTACCGGATGACTACAGGCGGCTATAAGGACCCACAGGACACCCCCAGTTGTCGTGTTCTCAAACTCCTGGGTCTAGTTTTCTCCGATTGGCAGCGCAGCTGGTTCGAGAAACAAGACGAGCCTCACATTCCCGAACTTAAAACGTTTCTAACCAACGACGATCAAGTCCTCCTTGACACGTACGACAACGCTATTCCGATAAGGAAAGGCCTCGCTACATATTACACCTTGAAGCAGATCGTCAGGGCACCTCCCTACTCCGACCAGTTCGACCTGTACCGTATCCACCCGGATGAACTGATCGTGGGAGTGATGCCAAGCTTCTCTATGGGCCTTGGAAAGAGAGTGATGCCGTACCTGACAGATGAGGAGCAGATTCCTGCCTACCAGATGGGCGTGACGGAGGCTGCAGCTATTGGACACGTCGTCCCGGATTATCAGGTCATTCTGGATAAAGGTCTGCAGGCCCTTATTGATGATATTGATGACAAATTATCAAAATTGGAAACATTGGTTTTATCCCGAAGAGAAGAGAAGGAACGTGCTATGTTCTATCATTCTATCAAGATGTCGCTGATGGGTGTTCAAGAATACATAAAAAGCTACGCGCAGCTTGCCGACAATCTGGCCGACAACGAAACGTTCACTAAGGCTCAGGCGACAAAACTTCGACAGATCGGTCATCGCATGTCCACGCTTGCAACCCACAAGCCTAAGACGTTTCTGGAGGCCACACAGCTTGTTTTTACTATGCATTGCTGCCTGCACATCGTCGGTGAGCCAATCTCCATCGGGCGACTCGACCAGCTGCTGGGACCGTTTTACCGTCAGGATAGCCTTACCATGGAGGAAGCACAGGAAATCATCGACTGTTTCTGGATCAAGGTCGGTGAGAGAACCCTTTTGAACCGTCACGCAGCACAGGACAAGATCTTCCCCGGAATGGGTGCCGTTCCCTACACAAGCAGCGGCAACTTTCCTCAGGGCGGCTGTATGAACCAGTGGGGACAACAGCTCACCATCGGTGGCTATCTGCCGAACGAGGACACAGTCCCAACGTCTGCCTGTAACCCTGTCACCCTGATGTGCCTCCGAGCTGCCCGGCGTCTGCCTCTGAACGCTCCGTGCCTGACGTTACGACTTAACAAAGACACTCCCGAAGAGGTGTTGGAGGAAGCAGCCAAGGCCCTGCTGAGTGGAGGGGCTCACCCGGTCCTGCTACATGACGACAGGCTGATTCCAGCCCTACTGGACTCCGGACGGAGGGGGATTCCCGTCAGCCTGGAGGATGCCAGGAACTACACCTGTGACGGTTGTTTCGAGCCCGTGTTCGTTGGTGCCTCTGAGTTTGCATTCTGCACTTTCCCGCTCCTGGACGCCGTTGAAATGGCACTGAACGAAGGGACGCTCTACTCACAGGCTGGTCCACATTTCCTGCGAGGTAGCAAAAAGTCTTTTCCCTCGAAAAATGCAACACAGATCATTACGTTCGAGCAATTCCAAGGAATCTTCGTGGAGCACCTTCAACTACAGATTCCTTTACTGGTATCCTTCCTTGTCGGCGGTTATGGTAACATATGGAAGATGTGCCCAAGCCCCCTCCTGTCTGTCATGATGAAGGGATGTGTTGAGGCCTGTCGGGATCATACAAACGGCGGTACGAAGTATCATGATCTGGGCTTCATGTTTGTGGGCGCCGCCAATGCCATCGATTCGCTCTACGCCATCAAGAAGCTCGTGTACGACCCGCTCACCGCGCTGACAACACTTCCGGATCTCCTGACTTGTCTGAAGTGCGACTGGGGCCACGACATGAAGGAGTACATCTTCGATGCACGAGGAGGATCAGCAAGAAAAGAAGCAAAAGCATCCGCTTTCAAGCATCTTCGAGAAGTTGCCACGTCCTTTCCTAAGTTCGGCCACGGTGAAAATGCAGAGCTAAAGGAGCTGGGAACTTGGATGTTTGAAAACGTCTTGACGATACTTCGGGAGACCTTCGACAATGCAAAACCTGGAGTGAAGGAGACCTTTGAACGATTGGAGAAGGAATATTACATCCCAGGAGACCCAGACAACCCAGAGAGACGGTTCGGCTTCGTGGTGCTGCCAGGAATAGGCACGTTCGAGGCGTACGTCGGGTACGGACTCAACAGCGCTGCGTCGGCAGACGGGCGGCGGAGCGGCCAGCCGATAGCGTCGGACCTGAGCCCGGCACCAGTACCCCAGGACCTGCCTGCAAACCCGGACAGCTGTGACATCTACAAGTAAGTGGAAAACAAAATTTCTTGCATTTCACGCTAGCTAGTGTATGGTGTTCCTTCCATCATTTATGATGCGTTACTTCTTCAATGCATCTTGTTCAGAAACGCAATACGTGTCCTCTGTCAATTGTTTGTCCTGCTCAGAGCGCTGAAATGCTGGGACATTGAGCGCATCAACTTGGGCCTGTCGTGCGGTTCTGAGGTGGATCTGATGATACTTGAAGACTTCCCACTGGACAAGCTGACCGAGTTCCTGCGACGCTACGCGGATCTGGACGGCCCCATTGGCTCCAACGTCATCACGGGTAAGTTTTGTGTGACGCAAGGTGATGCGTTATCATGATAAGGTGTCTAGGCAATGACGTCTACTCCAAAACACCATGCCTTTTCCGGAGAGGTTTTAGAGCTGAGGCAAAAAAAAAATCGACCCCTTTGACCATCCCATTCTCAGCAATATTGTTTGGTCAAAATTTTAAGGACAAAATAGCGGACGCGCCCAGCTGCAGTCACGTGCTGCTAATCTGCAAATTCTGATGAACGGTCTGATTGATCTGTTATCTTCCGTACACTTTGCTGTAGACAAACTTCATCTAATGAATGTTATTTTCTGTTTACTCCAGTGACCTGTGCGAATCCGGAAACCCTGGAGAAGGCCTCCAAAGTCACCGATGCCTACGAGCTAGTGCGCGTGCGCCAGGGCGGCTGGACAGAGTTCTTCATCACCCTGTTTCCTGAGCACCAGGGACAACTGCGGCGACGCATGTACGTCCACCCGCCAAGAATGGACGGCAAACCAACCACTAGTCGCACATAGCCGGTTGTGACATCCCACATGACAATGTTGGCTTTATAAGGTTTTCTTTTCTGATTGTGTATTTGAGTTGGTTTGAAGTTGAATTGACTACCCATATAAACAGAAGAGCATTGCTTTAAATTTTTGTACTTGAATTGCCGTGTTGATGTGATTTGGAGGATTTCACAACATAGCGAAAGGCCCTTGTTCTACAGACGGTTAATGGAATATCTGAACGGCTTGTTGTAATCTGTGGTTGTGAATTATAGGTTACAATTTCTAACTTAACTTGTGGCTATTGACAAATGAGACTAGCCTCAGACCTCAGACGTTCAGAGCGTTAAAAGAAATGATAAACACATTGTGTAGACTCTGTACTATTCATAGCCTAGAGACCGTCGAATGCCTATTGACTATTTGAAATTGAGAAATGCATTATGGAGCATGAGGTTTGACTTTCTTTTGTGACTATATTCTTCAAAATCTTTCCCGGAATACATATATATTGACAAGTAATCACACTTGATTTTGAAGTTTGCTTTATTCTGTATTAGCGTGTGCATTGTTGTGTTGTGTCAGATAGTAAAACGCTTTTAGTTTTGTCAGCAATTCAGTACTCAATGGACACTTCTTTAGGCAACAACCGGTGTCAAAAATTGCGCAGGCACTTTTAACCCCCCCTCCCCAGTCTGGATAGGGTTAATGAGTTTTATACCAATTAGAAATTACCGGGATAAGAGTTAAGATAAGTTAGGGCGAAGGTTTCTTTAGACTATTAAACCAGTGTGTGATGTTTGGCACAGTTTCATCATAGTTTTACTTGAATGTTTTTTTTATTCTCAAGAAATTGAGTCAAGAATATTCTAGACAGAGGTCAGGTTAAGTGTGACGGAGTTTAATTAATTAAAGATGAACTCAACATTTACGCCAATATGACATTATGCTTGAAATTCATGCATCATATAGAATTCGCTGTTAATCGGTGAATATTCTAAAGCTGTTCTTCAACCAAATTTGTCTGTAAGCTGCAAAAACGAGAAACATTTTCGCTTAATTCAAGGCAAGGATTCCAACATCTCAAGGATTCGAAATTCCATATTGGGAATTCTTCTATGGCGTCAAGAGAAATGTTTTACAATAGATGTCACACGTTACACTTAACCCCCATGCGTTAGTGTACACTGTGAACAACTATCATCTGATGATCATACGCTGGCTGCATGCATTTCTAATAAATTGAATTGGAGTGAAGTCCTTTGTTCATTGTATTTCTTGTGTGTTAAGTCTGTCACCTGCAATAACACCATGGACAATACATGGGGCAGGCGGGTGTTTTAATTGTTGTTGAGTCAAAGTCAAGAAATGTATACCTAAAACGACCCTAGGTTGCAAAATCTTTTCTTTCCACACGCTGTCGTTGGAATAAAGGAATATACGCTTAAGAAAACAAACACAATATGATGCTTCCGACGTGTCATAGAAATACATGGAAGAAGGTTAGACATCCCGGTAATAAGATACACCAAATAGCAGTTACTAAAGCAACTGGATATGATTTTGGAAACGGTCAGGTGTTTCAGATAGCATCCGGTATCGTCAGTGTCTTGTTGAAGAGCAGATTTTATACGCTAACTATAAATTTATATATGTACGGAAGGTGAAGACAAATTTTAGAGAGTCAAATGGGAAACAAAAGTTATACAAAGTCAAGACAAGGTTGCTGAAAATGTCAATTAGCTCCTGTTGTCATGCGGGGGTGGGAGCGTCAGGTGCAAAATGCCTGAAAGTTCGATACGTAGGCCTCCTTGGCTGTTAAGGGTAGGATAGCATATTCTCTCAAGTTTAAAATTTGACACGCCTTACCCTATGTTCCTCAAACCAATTAGGCAAAGTCAAGAATTTAATGACAACTTGCTTTGCTACGTCTGAACACATTAAGCTTACAAAGTGTACATGGATAATGGGTATTGACAAAAGATACCTTCAAGCCAGACCTAATGACATTTTGTAATGAGAAAGGTAAAAAAAAAACGCCCCACCACTCCACAATTCTTGAGCGATTCACAACAATGCAAGCCTATGAGACAATGCAAACAATGCAAGCCTATGAGATCAGTTTAGCTTGAAGTAACGGGCCAAGCCAAACGGTCAAAGCAACAGCACCCACGGGGCTTCAGGTCATGTCTACGGCCATGTACAGTGGAAAAACACAAAACAACGGAAACCTTTGAAGTCCAGAACATTTGCAGATGACATTTGCATGAATCCAGGCTTAACACGTATGATTGAATGCTTGTCAAACAAGAACAAATAGCGATTGTTTCGGAAAGTAAAGACATTCACACATGGTTTGCAGGTAATGGTAGAAAACGCCCACGCTAACGTCAAGCTAACGGAAATGAGCCTTAACAAGACGCTACGACAACGTTGATTGATAACTTATAGTTCTCCCATAACAAAATGTAGATATACATCTTCTGCCAGAAGCAAACGTTATGTAAAATACAATAATAACATTCTTGGGCATTGCATGAATCCTTTTCAGGAAATCAAATTTTAGCAAGCCCATCTGACGCATCTACTCTTAAGTACGGTTGAATGGAGGAATAAAACACATACTAGTATGTCAGTCCGAAAAAGCAAAGTCCGTACAGTTACGGAAACAACCTTCGTCTCCATAGAAAGGGGGCGTGTTCATGTGAGCGTGTGGTTTGAGGGGCGTGTAGTCATGTGATGTGCATCCAATGACGGCTTAGCGGCTGGTAGATGTCAATCACGTACAGCTTTCACCGGACTTGTTTGCCTCGCTCTCTCTCATTCCCGCTCTTGGCATCGGAAGAGGGTACCCTACCTCGCAGGCACCTCGCACGAACCTGCCATCCAGTATAACAGTGAGTTTTAACTTTTAACGATAGAACCAACTTTTTTCTTGGGGTGTCTCCCTCACTTGCTTGGAAGCATGATGTTGTCTAGTAGTGATTGAATCCTCATCTGGATAAACGTAACACCGTTTTCAATGTCGGACTACGCGTTGGTGTTTGTACTTGCCTCGCTTTTGTTCAGTGTGGCCTGGCAGTCATTGAAATGATTAGATCCCATGCTTTACAACAGAAACAGCTTTCACTACCTTAGTTATATGGATGGCATTCTCTGGGATCGGAACCCCAAAACTGATGCGAGCGTGCGAGCAAAAATCCTGGCAAAATAACAAACAAGTGGTCTTTATTATGAAATCTAAGTGGTCAGGAAGGTTGAACAGATGACTCAACATGGTAGCATGAGTATGGCATATCTATCGGTAGATTCTTCCCTCTTTTGTTCTTCCATATATCAATCTTTTGACATTTCATAACAATAGTATTCGATTTTTTTGTGCAATGTACGACACATACTTGCTCATTATCTCAATAAAATATATTGTTTTGTGTGCGTGTTCCAAGGAAAACAATGGAACAAATGAACGAACGACTGATTTCCATGATATTTAGTATGCAGTCATCTTACTAAGAGATGTACATAATCAAGTGTGAATCATGCAAATTAGGATCTATTTTCACATTTCGTGAGAAAAATCTATATCTAATCTATAGTGTTTTTCATTATAGGACTTGAATACATGTAACTTGTTTGCGGCAGGTGAAGGTTATCAGATACCACTTATGTAAATAAATTCCTAATTTGCATAAGTAATGAAAAAGCGCCATAATTCTTCTAAGAATCAAATAGTTCATGGAGATATGAAGTCTCTGAATCCCTGTTTTGCAACTGATTTGCACGGTTTACAGTAAGGTCCAAAATCATTTTTGTTGCGCGCGCGGATGTCATCCATAAAATCGATTCAACATCGCCCTACCCTACCTTCTATCCAATTTCCCCTTCAAGAGTAGGGATACACTACTAAATGTGAGAAGCGGGACGGGTGTTGTATTAACTTAGCAGTACTTTAGACCACTACACTTCAGACACACCAATAGTCAAGTCTTTCACCTATTCAGTCCACACTCCCACGCTGGGTTGATCAATGCTCGCGGCAACGGCCAACGCCTTGCGATATCGTAAGGCATTGCCACAAACATCAACCCTGCATGGGGGGGGTGGGGGTGATTCAGTGCTACACAACAAGGATAACCGTAGAATGCCGAGGCCACCAATACACGCTTTACCAAGAATGTTTTGGTTGACTATTGTTGACTTGACTTATGTCTGGCGCCAATCGTCCTCTGTCACCGGAACCACCATGGTTGCCCAGAAATTCAAGAATAGTTAATTCCTAGAATAAGTGTTCAGATAAGATATTTGATAGTAGAACCGCAGATACAGATATGAACGTAAATTTGACTAGAAAGGCCGACATTTGCTTGAGAGCAAATACAGCATATTTCAGCCATCTCCCTCCCCATGCAATAATAGACTATTCCAAAATCACCCATGTGCAAAAATGGAACACTTTTGCTTAAAAGTCACTTCTACTAATGACACTTTAGCCCAAAAATGAATCTTACAAAATTCCCAGTGCAATAATGGACTCTTCCACTGCACCCCATGTGAATTTGCACAAATGACCAGTCCAGAAATACTCCCACTGAAAACATGGCCTTTTGATTAAGCAACCCAGTCCAAAGTTGAACTAAGCAAAAAGGCATGAAAAGGTAAAATAGACCAGCCCAAAAACACTTCCGCTAAAAATGGAATATCGAATCATCACCCGTCTAAAACTAAATTTGAAAACATCCCCCCTCCGTGCAAGAATGGACTGTTCTTGCGATGACCCTATGTAAAGTGGTGCAGTCCAAAAATACATCCGCTAAAATTGGACTTAGACGTAATCACCAAAGTCCTCCCCCCCAAAATCCCCCTCCATGTAAGAATGGACTCTTCCAGCACACCCTATGTAAAATTGCAAAATAGACAAGTCAAAAAATAACCACACTGAAACACTTTGACATAATCACCAAAGTCCAAAAACGAATTTTTAAAAATGCCCCCCTCCGTGCAAGAATGGACTCTTCCAATACACCCCATTTAAAATTGCAAAATAGACCAGTTCAAAAATGCTCCCACTGAAAGACTTTATACAATCAACAGTCCAAAGATTAATTTAAAAAATTGCACCCCTCCGTGCCAGAATGGACTCTTCCAGATAAACCAGGCTCACTGATTGGCTGCCAAATCCCCTTCGGGATGTTGATTCAGGCTACGTGATTGGTTGCCTCTTTAATCCAGTTACTAGTATATAGACATGTGCACATGCTGTCTTCAGGTGGGAGGTCAACGACCTTGAGGTCATTGACCCCTCTGGCCAGTGGAAAATTACCAAAAAAAATCCCCAAATATATCATTTTAAAGTGGTTTATGCTAGAAATTATACATGGGTCATTTGAATAGATATCTACTGCACCTATTTACCAAAATTTAGGTCATTTGGTTGTAAGACCAGGGAACAGGAGCCAAAAGCGTACGTTTTTGGTCAAACAATGGGCAAAAAATCACATAATTATGCATTTTGTTGTACTGTGTGCCAAAAGTGTTATTGAATCCATGTGCGCATTTCTAGATGGCACTCATATACCAAATTTCAGGTCATTTGGTTGTAAAATGAGGGTACAAGAGCCAAAAGTGTCCTTTTTTGGCAAAAAATGGCAAAATTAAGCATTTTGTTGTACCGTATGCCAAAACTGAATCTTTGTGGGCATATGATCAAGGCACCTCTGTACCAAATTTCAGGTCATTCGGCTGTAATACCAGGGTACAAGGGGCCAAAATGTACATAAAAATTGCAAAAAAACATGAAAAAATCATTTTAAAGGCAGATATGAAAAAAATGAAGAAAAAAACGCCTAGGGGTATTGGCCCACTCTACCCTTATACCAAATTTCAAGTCATTCGGTCCAGGAACGACGGAGATGATTCGATTTGAAGATTTGACAGGAGAAAGAAGAAGAAACATTACGAACACAATATATTTCACCATACCTATGGTATGGCTGAAATATAATAATATGCTTGCCTTGTAGAACTGACGATCCAGTGACGCCAACAAGATGGCGGGTGCAGGAGGCTTGCTCGGGGCCTTCGCTGTGGGTTTTGCAGTTGCTGCCTTGTTGCTTGGAAACGTCAACTTACCTAGCAACTTGATGTCGTATGTTACGTATACGGAAGGTAAAATGTGTGTGTGTGGGAGGCCGGATGTCCCGGATAACGTCTGACATTTGGAAAATTCTTCCTTTTCTAATTTACCTTAGTTAATTTTGGGAAGAAACTTCCGAAAAATGGATGGCGACGTCATTTGTCAGGAAACCTACAAAACTTTGTCGTAGACTTTGAGGAGCGAAACACACTACCAAAGACTGATGTCACTCTAATTGCATAAACATGGCTTTACCTTATACCTGGTAACCTTTCTGTTATAAGACATTCTCGTACAACTCTTGCATGTTCCTGTCGGGCTGTGTTCTCGATTGGAAAGAGGCCAGATGCCTTTTTCATGTCAGATCTGTACACAATCATTTGGTTCATTAATAGTTTTATTCGTAAACTATCGATGTGAAAGGAAATGCCCTCCTTATGCCGTATACATCAAAATGTGTAATTCAACGATGTTCATCAAATAACAAAAATCCAGCAGCCATTAGATCTAGATTGTTGGAGCTGTCTTGTTTAAGCACTAAGTTTTTTTGCTTGAAAGCTCTCAGTTTCAGTCATTTTACCGATTTTCCCTTTTCTTTTTTGACATGACGAAGATGCCATGCCGGATTATTGCAGTCAGAGTCACAGTAAGTAAAGTTTGATAAGTTCACTTGATACGCTTCACTTGCGACATACATTTTGTGATCTTACTTTGTGAACCAATTGCAAGAAATTTAGTCTCGTCTAGTCTCGCTCCTTCTCATGAGACGTGAAAGTCAACAACAGTTTCAACATGTATTGTGATTTGTGATGCACTGTTGATAGCCACGGTCAAAGTTTTGCCGGTGTTGTTTTACGTTTCTTTAGATTTAAACCTTCTTTACAATGATACTAACTCAAACACACAAAATGTCTCTGTAGACGATAGCGCTCCTGTGGTGGAATGCATCGAACGACATTCCAACCTGCAAAGCGACTGTGACCACTTCTTCGTGGGCGATGCCTGGCCATCTAGCGGTTATATGAAGAACGACAAGGACGCCACCTTGCGGATCTGCCATACCCACGCTGGTGACAGCAAGCTTCTTTTCGCCACTGCCTACAATGCTCACTACCGCATCCCCGAGTACACGGCGTCCGCCATCACACGTGACCCGGACTTACCGGAACTGGACAGACCTTCATCAGGCCTGTGGGACAGAGTCCAGCTGGGTAAGTTTCATAACTTGTAGACATCGTCATTCATGGCCTTCCCTTGTGAATAAATTTGTCTGTGCTGCTGTTGGCGTTTCTTTATCTGTTCTACTCTGTTTCTGTTTTCTTACTTCATTTAATCTCCAATCTCGGAGAGATTCTTTCATCTGCACAATGATTGAACAAGATGAAACAATAAATCTAGAGATGGAAGAATGAGATTTTCGAACTCTTGTTTCCTTCCGTTTCAATTTCCTATATAACTTAGACTTTCCTTTTCATCACAATGTCATGTATTTTACAGGACTTTGTGGAAAGGAAATGCATGATGCAATCTCCGACAAATGCAAAGTTGAGACCAAGAGTTGGGGCATCTCCCGGTCGACAGACGTCCCGCATTGCAGCCTCCGCAACCCCAGCTTTGAGGACCTGAAGCAGAGCTTCTGCCCCGACTGTCAAGCAATGGATGGCGACTTCGATAACTGTGGAGACTTCTACAACCGGGGCCACGTCAACCCTAACGGCATCAACGACAAAAATGCAGCCGTGCAGGACGGAACGTTCAGTATGATCAACGTAGCTCCGCAGGTAAGAAGCTCTTTTCCGAATACCGAGACTCGAACTGATCCAGAATACAGTTCTGTTGCATTACAAAGTTCTCGAGTCATATCGAATCGACGGAAATTGGATTCGGATCCTTCCAGAGAGAAGGAATTAGGATGAAGATTGGTGATATGAGCGGCGATACTAGATAGACTGCGAAATTAAAACCGATTCGTTTAGAATTAAGCTTGTCATTTTAATCAGCTGTTTTCCTCACTTCGATCAAATCAAAACAATACTCTAAAAGTAATCAGATGAACAGATGCATCACGCACCCACCCAATTCTACTTTTGTTGCCATGGTTACTACAATGCTTATCATACTTTCTATCCATTCAGGTGAAGGACTTTAACCAGTGCGTGTGGCAGCCGTACGAATGCGCAGTTAGCAGGAAAGCAGAAGAAGTCTACACGAACGCTGTCGGAGCCGAATCCAACAGCAAAACCCTCTACGTCATCACGGGCACAAAGCTGGGCCGACAAACCACGTGGATGAAAGGACGAGTGGCCATTCCTGGGTACTACTGGAAGGCGCTGTGCTACCCTGGGGACAAGAGACGCGGGCTTCGTGCCTTCGGAGTCGGGTTCTACGGGCGGAACATCGACTGTTCTAAAGTAACGTCACTTCCGCTGGACAAGTTCGAGGCCTGGCTATACAATGGAACGGATGCACATCTCTTCCCCAGGTCAGTGTGTGCCGGACCGGTAGATAACTGGGACGGTCTGGATGACTACGTGGCTGAGATAGCTCACGACTGTAGGAATGAGCACATGCAGGAAACTTGTGAGAGCAAGAAGCGTATAAAACGCTGCGGTACCAGTGGCTGAACTAGGAACCTGACTAACGCACTCGATAGCAGGTCAACGATCTTGTCCAGTTTCAAGTAAACGAAACATATTTACCAGTTCTGTTTTAGAAATCATTGTAACAAATGTTTCTGTATATTATAATATACTGAATGTTTTCTTTTTAATATCAAGGATTTCGTGAACGTTTTAGGATATCTTTGGGTTTGGATTTGAGAGATCAGCTTTTGTTACGTTGTATTGCATTATATTGTTTTGTATATTGCGTTTTTCATGTCTTTCACGTTGAATATTCTCAAGTGAATGCATTGTAGCTGGAGTCAAAATACACTAACCATAACAAGAATTAATGAAGAAACATTATAATTTTTGTTCTTATGCCTATGATATCATAACTTTACCGTGTGTTTTTTCCACCATACATTAATCGAATTTCAATAATATTGAAAAAAATTATAAGGATATTTGCAAATCGTAGTTATGTACACCTGCAATTTTGGATGTGTTTTCTTTGTGTGTTTTTGTCTATTTATCATTAAATTTGAGTAGTTCTGATGATATGTTATGATGTGATTTGTTTGATGACACTTCTGTCGAGGAATGTTTAGTGGTGAGTGTTGACATTTAGGTTTAGGCTGCAAGAATGCTGGTCTGACATAGCAGTAGTTGTAATGCTTTTATTGAGAACACAACTTCATATGTCGCAGCATAAAGGCTGAATTGATGTGGCGATATTACGATGATTGGCAAGTTTTGATGGTATTTACACATTTGAGCAAACCAATTCTTCATCAACATTATTTTCATTTTGAACAATGAATGATGACAAATATTCTATCTCGATAAAGGAAAAAATGAAACATTCTATGCATATCAAAATCACAGTCTTAATTGTAGAATGTATACAGCATGGCGTAACATACCCTGGTTTACAGATCTAGACTAGAACCCCAATTAAAACTGATACTTAGCCTTGGTGCCGATGTTTATCACGACTGGTCTGCCATCATTCATATATGCTATCGTAGATAACTTTTAGTGTCATGGAAATATGTCTGGACCATGCCATAGTTGTCCTATAACCGTTACTGTTTTAATCAGTTAATCAAGGACAAACTTTGACCTACGAAATTCTACAATATCAACAGGACAACAGGAGAATAGGACTTATTTAGAAGTATCCATTGCATGCTGCCATCTGCACGGCCTCTTGCTGGTTGTTCTGACCGTTTGCTGCTGGGGGAGACGAGAACCCGGGAGGGGGGTATGAGTAAGGGGGAGGGGGTTCGAATCCTGAGTTAGCAACTCCTTGGGTCACAAACGCAGGTCCAGCAGTGTTTGCGGTGCCCTGGTTGATGAAGACTGTAGGGTATGTGTAGTTGTTGCCGGGGGCAGCGGTTGGGTAGGGAGGGACGCCGGCAGCAGGGTAAGGAGAGGCAGTGTTAGGGTATGGAGGGGCACCGGTAGGGTAGGGAGCCTGCTGGCCGGTAGGGTAGAGTGGGGTACCGGTAGGGTTAGGGGATCTGGCTGCTGCTGGAGTTCTTGCCTAAAAACAAAACAAGAACAGGTTAGTATGATGTGATAGTTTTAAAAAGCGTGAATGACGACAGATAGAGAAAAGATCACATGTAAGCTGTCTTCCAAGTTCAATAATGAATCTAATGAAAGAGGACAGATTAAACTAAGGCTTTATATAGTGGGGTAGTTTACAGAAACAATGACGTTGATACACCATTGACCATTCAAAAATTTGACAGGCTTTCAACGGCCTATTAGTACGCGCTCAGCAACCCTCAAGGTTTTCATGCTGTGACACTAAAGCGACTACATTTAATTACTGAATGCAACCAGCTTACATGTGCGACTTATGTGACAGAGAATACGATTGTTTGAAATAATAATTTGAATTCGTCATCAACGTCATCTCAAAATATTCTTATTAAACGAACATGTCTATGGCCACTTCTTGTTGCACCATCAAAGGAACGAGGTGGAAGGAGTAATATCATTATAAAACTTACCTGTCGTTTGCTGCAGTGACAGATGACGCCCACTAGCGCTGCCACGAGGAACAGCACCGCTAACGCCCCCACAACGGCGCCTATGACGACCCCAGTGCTTACGGAGGAAGATGACGACACCTCGGCCTCGGGAGGAGGAGCTACAGAAAATAAACAATAAAAAATTAGGGCTATCAATTTAGCATTACCAATTGTACTTGGTTATATAAGTTCATTCAAAATCTGCTCCTCTCTACAATGATAATTGAGGTACAACCATGACTTGATACCCCAATACTCAATGTCACATGATGACGGTAGAGTTTAGAAGAAGCTAACTCTACTGATTTAACGCTATCGACACCAAGTTGTCATAATGAAACATTTCGAGACGAGTGACCATTGTAAGTACATGAGTTGCTGACAAAGCTTAACTCGTCTCCGCTTGAGGCTGCAACCGCTGAACGACAGCAAAGATTTGACGAATGCTCGACGAATTTCATTGACAATCAATGATTTCTTGTTGTGTTGTGTCTTGTTGTTTTATACCATTCTTTTTTAGATTTTGAATCAAATTGCAACAATGAAAGTAATGGTCACACAAGTCTATTTTGTCGTTGAAAAAGAATATAAATACCGTATGATGGACACAGGTCCTCGTCACTGTTGTCCCCACAGTTATCATGACTGTCGCACCGCACACTACTGGACATGCACACCTGGCGTCCGGCACAACGGAACTCATCACTGTTGCAGTAGTAACTGGCTGTGAAGAGCAAAATGAGACATTATATTTTACCTCATTACATCTAGATGCTGTTGGTTTGACGTATCTTTCAGGAAGAGGGCACAGGAAGGGAGTCGGCCGGGCACTGGCTGCTTGTTTTCGCTTAAAGCCCGATGTGGTCTGCCGGAAAAAAAACTAACCTCATGGAAAACTCATTAATGCATTGTAAACGTTGAACATTAGCATCAAGGAGAACAGGCTTTCCATATCAACCTCTTGATGTTTTTTTTTCAACAAAGGTGTTTTAACATTTCCTCTTCTGTTATATTTTGTCACCAGCCGTAGTTGTAATTATACACTGCTCTCCAAGAAGAGGTTGGTGAAAAAAATCGTGACCTTTTCCTTTCATCTGACCTGAAAGGAAAAGGTCACGATTTTTTCCACCAACCTCTGCTTGGAAATGGTTAATTGTCTTAATAAGCACTGGAGCTGAACATACTTTCGCTACGCAGGTGGGTCTGATTTTGGAAACGGTAAGACATTTCAGACAACCCTCCGGAAGGTTCCTTCATCGACGTATAAACGTTCGCTATTTCTTTCTGACATATTGTCCTTCCACCGATTTTGCTGACATTAATGCTACCGACCTAAAAGGCTTATCACACACACATGCTCCTCACCTCGGAACACTGTGTACAGAATCTTGTAGGATCCGGATACAGTGCTGTCAGTCTGTAGCATCAGTCCGAACGACGTGCCGATATAGGGGCTGACGTCATCGTCATCACAGATCTTAGTGTCCGCGTTAGCCGTCGTGGCGATGCCGTAGGCGAGTGGGCTGAGATAATGATCAAACAATATCATGGTACTACTTTGTAAAATGTATGTCAGAAGTATGTCATTTCTAGTCTTTACTAATTACAAGTACTTGCCATATTTGCTCAAGGCCTCTCTAAGGTCATCCTGCAAGGAACAGTTAAAGGGAAAAGAAGACGAGGCAGACAGAGGAAGAAGTCTGGACAGGAATGCCCCTTGCCAGCACCCAAGCACTGGCTCACGACAGGGAGAGATGGAGGGAGGTGTGCTCAGCTGCAAAGTGCCCCCACGACCACCCCCGGTCAAGGGACCGGTAAGCGGTAAGTACATTTGCTCAATGTTGTGTTCTGTGTTTCTTTTTGGTTGAATTCCTATGACTCGTTATGAGTATCTGTCTGAATGGTGAATACATATAAATGACTGAAGACAGTTGATCATCGACAAAGGTAGCTATTGCCGGGCTATGATAAAATCGTACGTTCACTTACCGGGAGAAAACACGAAGGCTGTCGAAAGAGCAGGATGGATAGTTGCCTTCCATGTCAACGTCCACGAACTGCAGCAACACCTTCAACCCCGGGGGAGGGTGGAAGTTGGCCCAGCAGCTCTGACTGTTCCAGTTATACCCATGGCGATCCCACTGGATGTAGCCAGAGTAGCCTAAATACACAGAGTCCCCGCAGTGCTCCGACATGTAAACTGCAGGGTGGACATCGTTAGTCAGTTTGAAGCCTTTGCTTGGTAATATCTTGTTGTTCAGCGATCAAACTCCATCATTGTGTGAGCGAGCAATACCATGCTGTTTTAGCAGACGTCTTTTGACTTCGCTCGATATATTTAAAACCGAACTTCGCAGCATTTCTAGGGCATTATGTTATAGCAAACCTTAGCAACCAGAGATGCAATGGACTACAAATACTGTGAGTATCAGCAGTATACCATCATACAAAAAGTATTCAAAGATAAACTTACAGTTGCTGTAATCTGTAGGAAACATTGGCATGACGGTTGTCTGCGGGGTATAGATGTAGCCTGCGTCATAACAAATGCTGGCATCGCTGACCTGGTCGCTGCCGCAGTTGTTCACTCCGTCCCCCTGCAACATCGCGTTGATGCACCGGCCATTGGAGCACATGCACTCGCCAGTAGAGCACGTGGATCCTGTGATGTACATAAAACATACTCTTATGTTCATATATGTATACATATATGTATATGTATTTGTATATGTATGTATGTATATATATACTTATTTGATCACCTCGCCGCACTGCTGTACTTTATTTCATTTTATCTCACATTGTTTTATTCTTAGTCTATTCTATTTTTAAATGTCCCAGTGGTGATGATGAAACTAGCTTTGCTAGAGTACATCACCACTGTCTTGTATCAATATAAAAATACTCTTCCATTAGGTAGGCTATAGGGTTTAACAACACCAGTTGACGTCTGAATACTTCATAACTTTTCAACAACTTTGATTCGTGACGTAATGAAATGAAGTTGTATTCTAGTAATCATTGCTTTGTGTGTCCTTCTATGTGTTCCTTTGTACTACATGTATTTGTAATTGTAACGAGTGACTGCAATATTTGATTATAGCAAAGGGTATACATTTTGTTATTTTTTTGGAGAGCTGCTAACTTTCTCAACAAGAGATGCAACGCCAGTTTACGTTTATCCACGGGGTAACCTATTTACGTTGTTTTACAAATACATGGCATTGTGATGATCTCAAGTCGACGGACAGTGGTTTTAAATTAAGATTTTCAGAATTTTACAACTTGAAAGCAAAGTCCGTCTACTTGAAATCCCTAAATACCATGTTTTTTAAAAACAACGCATATAGGTTACCTCGCGGATAAAGGCAAACTTACGTAAGCTATTTCACATCACACTAACACAGAGCGTTGTAACCTCACCAAGTGAAGGGTAACTGAAGACTGTATACATGAGTTTGAAGTGCCCCTCAACACTGGAGTCAGACTTGAATCGTATGGTGATGACGTTGCTCTCAGATACAAAGTCAGCTCCGGACGTGCCACAAACAATTCTTGAAAAAAAAAAGAGGAACAATAACTTAACTTTCGACAGATCACCCTACTCAATAAACAGGCATGAAGTAGTAGTTAACACTGTTTCAGGTAGGTAGTAGAGCTTAAGCTCATTGTGTAGAGCCAAGTGGGAAAATGATGGAATTACATGTGTAATAGCAACAAATGTAACTTTTTTTGTTAACGCTAAGTGCCAGAAAGAAGGGAATACAGCTGAACAAAGCTGACACAACAGTCCCTGCAACCTCCATTAACACTCTGCATTATAACTCAATCACTTCCTTTTTTCAGAGCTAACCCACACCTACACGCACAAAAGCGTTTACCACTGCACTATTCTTGTCATATTACCTGGGGAAAACGCAACTGTCAACCTGTCCCTCGCAGATCTCCAAGCGGTCGAACTGACAATTGTCACCTCTTTCAATGTTGATATCGTAAAACTTCAGGAGGATCTTCTTTCCAACTGGAGCTTGAAAGTGAACCCGGAAGTCTTGGTCATCGTCGTATCGGTAGTTATACTGTGTCCAGCTGATGTAGCCAGCATCTTCAAGGGTCAGCAACTGGTCATCGTTACCGTACATGCCAACTGTAGACAACAAGTGCAACTGTGAGCGGTTTAATCATTTACAGCTCTTTCGGCGCATGACTGCTGGGGCCGTGATCAAACAAAATGCATAAAAGAACCAGCGAGCAGGCATTGAACAACAGAGTACAGTAATATAAATCATATGACAGCACAGGATATGGACAAATCGTAGTGTTAACTCACGTAACTTTCTGTTTCTGATGTCTTCATTTTCTGGAAGGAAGGTCGCAGGGCTAGAGGTGTGTGTATGGTGGATGGACGGGGGAGGGAGGGCGAAATCATTGGCTGATAGGTCGTGGTGGGGGGTCGGAGAAATAGCAGTGACACTATCGTCACCAACTTCCTTCTTGTTCTCAAGTGAGTGATTTTAAGATGTACAGAATTGTTCTTAAGAGTGGTGATGTTATCATTAACAGGTATGTAACACGGTGGAGCATTTCTAGCTTGGTATCCATCCCAATTTAGCTACCTGGCCCTATTTTTCGAACGGATAAAACCTGGTCCTATTTTTCGAACGGATACTCACTTCACCTTACCTATTCCCATCCATCGGATACTGTCCGTTCGAAAAATTTCGAAACTGAATACGACTTCTACGGAGGAAATAGACATGGCTTGGCAATTTCCGATTACATATCCGAAATCAACAAAAACGTGGTTAACGTCAGGAAGTGAAAGTTGCAAATCACCATGTATGTTGCTCCAGTCTTAATAACAACGTAACGTTATACTAGACTTACACCTGCTGGGATCACTTACTTGTTTGGTAGACATACTGTGACGACACTCCAGTCCACAGGACTGCAAGCGTGAAGAACAGAAATGCCACCGAGGTGCCCATGGCGGTGTGTTTTACTGAAGTACGTTAGTCTCCGTCTGAACACCTACTGAGCCTGATCACGAGTCACGGGAAAATTTACGTCATACGGTGACCTCAAATGAACCTTTTGGGTAAACATGTTCTCCGCCAACCTGAGCGCAGCGCCGTGACGTATTTTGTTTGTTCTTGGTTACACTGATGCTAGATGCAAGATGCTACTAGTGTTCGTCTTAAAAAAATTGTGAAGGAAAAGCCTTGCCACATTCCTAGTAGGGTCTTTCTGCTGCAAGTTGAGGATGTTAACCATATAACTAGAAAGGCCGACATTTGCTTGGGTGCAAATACAGCATATTTCAGCCATACCCATTCGCACGCAACATTGGACTGTTCCAAGTCACCCCTGCGCAAAAATGCAAAATTTTAACTGTAAGTTATCCCCAAAAGAGAAATAATATTGTGAATTGATTCCAGGTCAAAACAGAGCTTGTCTAATATGCCCCGGGCCCATATGGAAGAATATAATCTTCCACAGGAGCGCCTAGGCATAACTGATTGGTTTTTAGAATTGCGGCAACTCCTATTTTTCCGAGAGTGAAAAAAAAACGCATCTTCCATTCAGAACATTTTCATCATGAAATTACATGACGCCATTCAACAATTTCCACTTCGATAACTAGGTCTAAGTACCGTCATAATCTCTTTGTGATGTGGGTACATTTATTATTGCAATGAACTTTTTTTAAGCAAGTAGGGCATACGTTTTAATAATTGTCAGGTGCAGGTACTGTGTAGTAGGAGTGTTGTTTTTTTTTTTTTTTCAAGCTAAAAACTTCAATCTTCTTTTTGTTTTGTATGAGCCATTACATAAACGGAGACGTCTCGAAATTTTACAAGAATTTTACCACTCTGTCGCTTCATTTCTTTTCTGAAAGATCCCAGGACCAACAAGTTAATTTGATTTTGCTTTATCTATATATTTCATTTTCCTTCGAATTCTTTGTTAAGTATATGCCCCTGCATACCACTGTTAAATTGTTTTACTTTGTATGCAATCGGCCATCGGACGTAATCTTGTCTGAGTGTTATAATTTCCTGCTCGTAGCGTGCGAGACCTGGAGGATAGGTGTTTCTACTTTGTTCGGGGGTTTCTTTTCGGAGGTCAGTGGTGATACTCTGGTACTGAGAGTGTTTTATTGGGCTCAAACTCTGGCAGTTTAAAGTTACTTACAATTTGAATGTACAAAGTTTACGTCAAAAAAGAACAACAACAACACTAGAAATACCTACATTTGTTCGGGAAAAAATACATGCATTCTCGCCACTGTCAAACTTACGTATCAAAACTAAACGCAAGCCGTCCAATTTTCCCTGTCCAAATCTGCCGAAAATGATTGATAGTGCCATGCGGAATGTTGGTAAATTCATCGACACTAACGTTCAATGCACGCGTACCGTCCGCTACCACTCAAATGACCCTGTCTGAACTCCAAATCCTCGCAAACTACAATTTCAAACCCGGCAAAGGGGACCATATGGCCTCTGTAAGGCTGTAATATGCATCTGTTTGTGTATATACGGGATTGCAAGGCCCCGCTTATGAATATTAACTAGCATTCGCCTTTCTCGTCGCTGATTAGCTGGCGTCCATAAAGTAATTATCTCTCGCTCTCCCCAGACCGCCGGCACCTGGCACGTGTGGGCTCTGGGGTCGCTGGAGTTCACGGCAGGAAGCCGAAAGAAAACCAATTTCCCCTCAGAAAAGCGCTGAAATTAAGCATTTTAAAGTAGTTTATGCCCAAAATTTTACTTGGATCATTTTACCAACTATCTAATGCCTATCTACACCAAATTTAAGGTCATTCCATTGTAATTCAAGGGAACAGGGGGCCACAATATACCGTTTTGGTCAAAACATGACCTTTAAACTTCAATAAAATCATTTTAGAGGCAGATATGAAAAAAATGAGAAAATAGCACCTCGGTATTGACCCACTCTACCCTTGTGCCAAATTTCAGGTCATTCGGTCACGGAACGACGGAGATGAATCGCTTTGAAGATTTGACAGGAGAAAGAAAGAAAGAAAGAAAGAAACATTACGAATACAATATATTTCACCATACCATATATGGTATGGCTGAAATATAATTATTGACATGTTATCAAGTTTACCATCAATTGTGTACAGGTTCTGGGACGTACCTATCTCCGTAAACCATATCAGTCAACGATCTTCTCTATCCAAATAACACAAGTGGCTCAACTCGAACTTTATCATAGCACCACTCTTCAGGCAACAGCCTGAATTGTGTTGGCGTGTAAACATTAAAGGTTATAATCTTCGCAAGGAAGGCTATTGTAACTTCTTCTCAAAAATTAGGCAAATGAACCTCTGGTTCGCATGGTTAAATTCGTGCAGTGTGTTATCTAATGATGATAATATTTGGGCATGGGCCCAAACCTACATCACTTCTTCCTTCAAAAGACATCTGTGACCGAACATCAACAACCCACCGTGTCCAGGATAAAATATACAACTTAGAACCGGGAGACATTTGCTGCAGTAACCAACACCAACTCATATATCAAATATCATCACAATTCATGATTAAGAGGCTCTTAACTCCAACCTCGACTCCTTGCGTCTTGCAAGCTTACTCACGGGCACACAGACAGGCAAACAAGCCCGAAAACAAGACATTCATTTCAGAAACCGTTAAAATACAACGGTATAACGTTACCTCAGTTGAATGACACCGATGCAGGTTTTCTTTTCCCTTGTATTCCTTCTGGTGATAACATTCAACAAGAAAGGGCCGTGTGTGGCGCATGACCTTGTGTTGTTTGTACCAGTGGCTGATCTTTGAGCCTGAGTAACGCGGTCGATTGCAGGTTAACGATCTTGTCCAGTTTCAAGTAAACGAAACATAATTACTAGTTCAGTTTTAGAAATCATTATAACAAACGTTTCTAATCGAATATATTGAACGTTTTCTTTTTAATATCGAGGTTCCAGGAAAGGTAAAAGCTTTAGGATATCTTTGGGCTCGGATTTGAGTGATCAGCCTTATTTGTATTGTATCATAATGTTTTGTATATTGCGTTTTTCATGTCTTCTCGAGTAAATACATTGTAGCTGGAGTCGCAATACACTAACCATAAGCAATTAAGAAACATCATAATTTTTGTTTTCATGCCTATAATACTATAACTTCATTGTGGTTATGCATATTATTTTTATCATACATTAAGCGAATTTCAATGATATTGAGAAACATTATAAGGAGATTTGCAAATCGGAGTTATGTACACCTGCAATTCTGGCTGTGTTTTCTTTGCGTGTTTTCGTCCAGTTATCATTAAACTTGAGTTGTTCTGATGATTTGACATGATGTGATTTGATATGATGAGACTTCTGTTGGGGAATGTTTTAGTCGTGGACGTTGACATTTAGGTTTAAGCTGCAAAAATGCTGGTCAGACATAAAGTAGTGGTAGTAATTCTTTAATTGAGAACACAACTTCATATCATTACAGTCAGAGCATGAAGGCTGAGTTGATGTCACAGTGGTGATGTTATTAGGAATGAGTGTTGACATAGCCACGTTTTAATTGGATTTACACATTTGAGCAAAGCAAGTCTGTATCAATATTAGTTTCATTTGAAACAATAAATGATGACAAATGTAGCGTTCATACGCATGTCATAAAGTATTCCGGTTTACAGAGCGGAAGTCTGATTAAAACTGATACCTGGTCTTGATACCGATGATTTCGTCCTTCGGCTTTACTACATACATTTGTGTATCACAAATGGTTTTGTATCAGATTTGTTAGCGTAGGTACATATTTACAGTGTCATGGAAAGTAAATCTGAATCATGCAATAGTTGTCCTATAAACATTAATATAAACATTACTGTTTAAATCAATTTATCACTGGCAAACTATCGCCATGTTAGTAATAAGCTCTGTGGACCTCTACAATATCAACAGAAAAGAGGACTTATTTAGAAGTATCCATTGCTGCCATCTGCACGGCCTCTTGCTGGTTGTTCTGACCGTTTGCTGCTGGGGGAGACGAGAACCCGGGAGGGGGGTATGAGTAAGCGGGAGGGGGTTCGTATCCTGAGATAGCAACTCCTTGGATCACAAACGCAGGTCCAGCAGTGTTTGCGTTACCCGGGTTGATGAAGACTGTAGGGTATGTGTAGTTTTGTCCGGGGGCAGCGGTTGGGTAGGGAGGGGCGCCGGCAGCAGGGTAAGGAGAGGCAGTGTTAGGGTATGGAGGGGCACCGGTAGGGTAGGGAGCCTGCTGGCCGGTAGGGTAGAGTGGGGTACCGGTAGGGCCAGGGGATCTGGCTGCTGCTGGAGCTCTTGCCTAAAAACAAAATAAGTACAGGTTAGTGTTGATGTAATAGTTTTAAAACGCTTCAATAACCAAATTTCAAGATTTATTCCAACTTCAAAAAGCACCCCCACGTAAGAGCTAGGACACGCAAGGCCAGATAAGAATAAAACATTATACATGATCCTAAAGTGGAGGAGTTGACAGAAACAAGACCGTTGAAATACAATTAAGCACCCTCAAGGCTTCCATCAACGTCATCCCAAAATCCTTGATGTCAAACGAACATGTCTATGGTCACTTCTGGTTGCACCATCAAAGGAACGAGGTGGAAGGAATAATGGGATTTTAAAACGTACCAAGTAAAACAAGATGTGGCTTATGTCACGGAGAATGCGATTGTTGTAAATAATAATTTGAATTCGTCATCAAATTTCATGAACCATTTTTTACCAAACGAACATGTCTATAAATACCTCTAGCTGCATCATCAGAGCAACAAGTTGGAAGGAGAAATGTCATTATAAAACTTACCTGTCGTTTGCTGCAGTGACAGATGACGCCCACTAGCGCTGCCACGAGGAACAGCACCGCTAACGCCCCCACAACGGCGCCTATGATGACCCCAGTGCTTGCGAAGGAAGATGATGATGACACCTCTGGAGGAGGCGGTACAAAAAATTAAACGACAAAATAATGAGGGCTATCAATTTAGCACTACCAATTGTACTTGGTTATGTAAGTTCATTCAAAATCTGCTCCTATTTACAATAATAAATGAAGGACAACCATGACTTGACACCCCAGAACTCAATGTCTGATGATGACGGTAGAGTTTAGAAGAAGCTAACACTACTGATTTAACGCTATCGACACCAAGTTGTCATAATGAAACATTTCGAGACGAGTGACCATTGTAAGTAACGTTACATGAGTTGCTAACAAAGCTTAACCTATCTCCGCTTGAGGCTGCAACCGCTGACCGACAGCAAAGATTTGACGAATGCTCGACGAATTTCATTGACAATCAATGATTTCTTGTTGTGTTGTGTTGGGTTTTGTTGTTTTATGCCATTCTTTTTAAAATTTTTAATCAAATTGCAACAATGAAAGTAATGGTCACACAAGTCTATTTTGTCGTTGAAAAAGAATATAAATACCGTATGATGGACACAAGTACTCGTCACTGTTGTCCCCACAGTTGTCATGGGTGTCGCACCGTACACTACTGGACATGCACAAATGGGGTCCGGCACACTGGAACTCATCACTGTTACAGTAGTAACTGGCTGTGAAGAGCAAAAAGAGACATTATATTCTATCGCATTATATTCTAGGTGACGGAAGCCTTCACATGGAACCCCCCAGGAAAGCGCAAGAGGGGAAGACCTGAAACACCTGGAGACGCAGCCTGGAGGCGAATGTGAGGGCGTCTGGCTACACATGGGGACAGCTGGAGGAAATGGCCCAGGACCGCCGGAGATAGAGGTAGCTAGTTCGTGGCCTATGCCCAAGGATAGGGCAGTAGGTCTTAGTAAGTAAGTGAGTAATTATATTCTAACTCTGTCGGTTTGTCGTATCTTTCAGGAAGATAACACAGGAGGGGGGTCGGTGGGGTACTGGCTGCTTGTTCTCGCTTCGAGTCGACTAGTCCGATGTGGTCTGCCTGAAAAACTAGCCCATGGAAAACTCAAATGCATTGTAAACGTTGAACATTAGCATCAAGGAGAACAGACTTTCCAGATCAACCTCTCGGTGTGTTTTGTTCAACAAATGTGTTTTAATTACCCACGTTTCCTCCTCTGTTACATTTTGTCACTAGTCGTAGTTGATTAGCATAGTATTTGTAATCATACACTACGATATGGTTATTTGTCTTGATAAGCGCTAGCGATGGAGATGAACATAAACTTTCGCAGCGCAAAAGGCAGTTACTCAAGCAACTGTATATGATGTTGGAAAGGAGCAGACGTTTCAGACAACCATCCGGACGGTTGTTTGACTGAAACGTCTGACCATTTCCAAAATCATATCCAGTTGCTTGAGTAACTGCTTTTGGGCGTATTTTATTGATTACCTGGATGTCTAACCTTCATCGACGTATAAACTTTCGTTATTTCTTTCTGCCATATTGTTCTCACACCGATATTGCTGAACATGGCATTGAAGGATATAAAATCGATGGACGGTGGTTTTCAATTGCGATTTTCAAAATGTGACAACTTCAAAACAAAGTCCGTCGACTTGAAATCCCTAAATACCACTTTTTTTAAACAACGGATATAGCGAAATAACGAATATATATATATATATACCCCGCGGATAAAGGCGAACTTTCGTTAGCTGTTTCACATCACACTAACACAGAGCGTTGTAACCTCACCAAGTGAAGCGTAACTGAAGACTGTGTACATGAGTTTGAAGTGCCCCTCAACGCTGGAGTCAGACTTGAACCGTATGGTGATGACGTTGCTCTCAGATACGAAGTCAGCTCCGGACGTGCCACAAACAATTCTGGAGAGAAAAAGAGGAACAATAACTTAACTTTCAACAGATCACCCTACTCCTAAACAGGCATAAAGTAGTAGTTAACACTGTTTCAGGTAAATAGCAGAACTTTACCTTATCGTCCATTGTGTAGAGCCAAGTGGGAAAAGGATGGAAGTACATGTGTAATAGCAACAAATGTCACTTTTTCGTTAACGCTAAGTGCCAGGAGGAAGGGAAAGCTGACACAATGTTCAGTCCGTGTAACCTTCATAAACTCCGATCTCTCTGCATTATAACACAATCACTTCCCTTTTCAGAGCTAACCCACACCTACACGTACAAAAGCGTTATCTACCATTGCGCTATTCTTGTCATATTACCTGGGGAAAACGCAACTGTCAACCTGTCCCTCGCAGATCTCCATGCGATCGTACTGACAGCTGTCATCTCGACTTTCAATGTAGATATCGTAAAACTTCAGGAGGATCCTCTTCCCAACTGGAGCTTGAAAGTGAACTCGGAAGTCTTGGTCATCGTCGTATTGGTAGCCATACTGTGTCCAACTGATGTAGCCAGCATCTTCGAGGGTCAGCACTCGGCCGTCGTTACCGTACATACCAACTGTAGACAACAACTGCAACTGTTACCGCGTACCTGTTTAATCATTTACAGCTCAGCTTTGTCACGTCCTAGATTGTCGTCTATCCTAAAAGCGCTTCTAGGATAGAAGCGCTTTTAGGATAGACCGGCATCCAAAATGTGCTTCTATCCTAAAAGCGCTTCTGGGATATCCAGAACGCGTCGCAAGCGAGGAGCGCATTCTGGATATCCTGAAAGCGCTTCTGTCGGAGCGCATTCAGGATAAGCCGGCGTGTTTATCCAGAACGTGCACTTGTGGGAGGAGCTTAATATCTTAGGAGGCGGAGACTATATTGTATGTGATTTTTCGTAGTCAACCTGAGGCCGCCATCTTTGTTCTCCCACGAGGTCACTTCCGGGTTTGATTGTGATAGAAGATCGCATATACTTACACCAAATCAACGTAGTTTGCATAAACCAAATCATTTATGGGGACTCCGTGGCACGATCTAACCCTCACATAATTACGTAAACTCTAGGTCCAGCGCTTGCTTTATAAACTGCGGATTTCCATCACGTAGATTACGGCAGGTGTCGCGAGGTCGAACTAAATATGGAAACTTTGGTGTAAACAATTGCCAGAAGCGACCGCTGCCATTTTCTCGCGACGTGTTGACTGCATGGACCCCACACACCGAGGTAGTATCGCTATCTCCGGTTCGATAGTTCGAAACAAAACCAGAAGCTGAAATTCAGTAAACCATTAACATAGTCACCCTGCACAGGAGAAGACAGATGTTGGCCGCCTTCGACAGGGGCGCACTCGGGATATCCAGAATGCACTTCTTCGCTTGCGACGTGTTCTGGATATCCGAGAAGCGCTTTTAGGATAGAAGCAGATTTTGGATGCAGATCTATCCCAAATGTGCTTCTATCCCAAAAGCGCTTCTAGGATATCCAGAATGTGCTCCTTCACTTGCGACGTATTCTGGATATCCCAGAAGCGCTTTTAGGATAGAAGCACATTTTATCCCAGAAGCGCTTTTCAGGATAGACGACAATCTACTATTCTTGTTAGACGAACATCTGCTTCTATCCCAGAAGCACTTTTGCGATAGAATACAACCTGGGAACCGAATGGATCAATAAGCAGCTGGACGTTTTCACTGACTGTCATCATGTTTTATTATGGTACATTTTGTAATACATTTTATGTGGTACATTTTGTAGTACATCTTGGGATGCACTATTGAGAATTGCTTTCTGTGTCCTCCATGCACAATTAGATTGATGAAAACCATATAGTGAGAATCAAAAGGACAAAATAGTGTTTAATCTGCATGGAATTAAGTTTGATAAATGTTCCATTATCTATGTACACTGTATACATATTGTATTCAGCAGTGTATAATTACCTCTGTGCATTAACTTGCAATAAATATAACTTTCATTAGAAGATTTGTCATCTTTTCTTTTCATATCCATGAAGGAGAAATAAAAGCTACTATACAGTACGACAGGGCTTTGAGAAATTTCATCACTAACTAAAAGGACTGTTGCAGATATATATCATCACATTCAGTCCATCCATGCTTTTATTTCAGAAACAAGATGTCTTGAATAAATGACTCTAAATGGTGGAATTCGCGCAACTCTCGCAAGTAGACTGTCGCGACGTCTCGCGAGGTCAAACCAAATATGGAAACAATCGCCGCTTGCGGTCCTGTCAATCACCATGACTGACGGCGACAAAGTAGCGCGTCTGGGATATCTAGGATGCGCTCTGCCTTCGGGAGCTTTTAGAATAGAAGCACATTTAGGATGCAGGCCTATCCCAGAAGTGCTCCTATCCTAAAAGCGCTTTTGGGATAGAGCACATTTGGGATAGTACAGCTTTCGGCGCACCGTGACTGGTGCGGCCGTGATCAAACAAAGGTAGAACAAGCGAGCAGGCAAGAAATACTGGTTATATAAATCATATGGCAACACAGGATATGACCAAATCGCAGTGTTGACTCACGTAACTTCCTACTTCTGATGTCTTCTTTTTTTGGAAGGAAGGTCGCAGGGCTGTGTGTGTATGGGGGAGGGGGGCAGGGCGAAATCATAATTTGGCAGATAGATCGTATCGGGGTGGGGGGCGGAGAAATAGCAGTGACACTATCGTCACCAACTTCCATCTTGTTCTCAAGTGAGTGATTTTAAGATGTACAGAATTGTTCTTAAGAGTGGTGATGTTATTATTAACAGGCATGTAACACATTGGAGCATTTCTAGGTATCCATCTCAATTTAGCTACCTGGTCCTATTTTTCGAACGGATAAAACCTGGTCCTATTTTTCGAACGGATACTCACTTCACCTTACCTAGTCCCATCCATCGGATACTGTCCGTTCGAAAAATAGGCGAAACTGAATACGTCTTCTTCGGAGATAGACGAAATAGACATGGCTTGGAAATTTCCTATTACATATCCGAAATCAACAGAAACGTGGTTACCGTCAGGAAGTGAAAGTTGCAAATCACCATGTATGTTACTCCAGCATTCTTAATAACAATGTAACGTTATACTAGACTTACACCTGCTGGGATCACTTACTTGTTTGGTAAACATACTGTGACGACACTCCAGTCGACAGGATTGCAAACGTGAAGAACAGGAATGCCACCGAGGTGCCCATGGCGGTGTGTTTTACTAAAGTACGTTTGTCTCCGTCTGAACACCTACTGAACCTGATCATGAGTCACGGGGAAAGCTACGTCATGCGGTGACCTCAAATGAACCTTTTTGGGTAAACACGCTCTCCGCCAACCTGAGCGCAGCATGGCAGCAACAGCCAGTATTTTGTTTGTTCTTGGTTACACTTTAACTAGTTATGTCCACAAGCCCGATCACAACATACGCCATAAACGAAGGGCAAGATGCTGCTAGTGCTCGTCTTAAAACCGTTAGGGATCAGCCTCACATTCCTCGTAGGGTAAGCTTCTACAAGTTGAGGATGTTAACCAAATTATTGACATATCATTAAGTTTGCCATCAATTGTGTACAGAAGGTCCTCATTTGCGTAAACCATATCAGTCAACGATCTTCTCTATCAAATAACACAAGTGTTTCATCTTGAACTCTACTATAGCACCACTTTGTAGGCAACAGCCTGAATTTGTTGGCGTGTACACAGTCAAGACATGGAAGTCGTATCTTGGCAAGGAAGGCTATTGTGACATTTTCTCATAAATTAGGCAACTGAACCTCTGGTTGCATGGTTGATATTTAATGATGATAAGCTTTAGTTTAATTTCAAACACCGCAAAAAATATCATGATACCATTATCATGGCATTGTATTATTTTGCATTGAATATGAACATGATGTCTTAATTTGTATGATTGATATCTATCAATGTTCTCTTCTCAGTTACATAGGTCAAGTTGGAAAGTCTTGTCATGGAATTCAACGGATTCATTCCCTCATTAATTATGCAAATATAACTGCTCCTGTAATTTAGCTCCTTGTGCAAATTTTCATCTCATCGTGGACATATTTTTTCTAAGGTATCATGGAAATCTGTTTTTCTTCCTTTTTTTAAATTCAAAATTTCCTTGTATTAACAGAGTAAGATGTCACGGGCCCAAAAGTACATCACTTCTTCCTTAGTACATCAAAGGACATCTCAGATCGAAAATCAACAACCAAACTTAGAATCGGATGACTTTTGCTGCAGTGACCAACACCAACTCATATTATACCAAATATCATAACAATTCATTAAGAAGCTGTTAACTCCAACCTCGACTCCTTGCGTCTCAGTTGAACGCTACTTACTAACAGACACACAGGCAGGCAAACAGACCCGAAACAAGGGCTTCTTTCCGAAGTTAAAACTAAGCTGAATGGCACTGATACATAATCTCTTTTTCCTTGCATTCCTTCTGGTGGTAACATTCAACAGGGAAGGGCAGTGTGTGGCGCATGGTCATGTGTGTTTTTATGCGCCAGTTTTTAATGCTTCCTCATTGCTGCCCTCCCACAGATATGTATAAGAGGGCAATGTCACGGTTCCTTGGCACACCTCCATGTACTGAATCAGCACTAGTCTTACTTCCTTGTCGGTGTTTGTCAGGACATAAGCACACGTCAGCCCGATTTTCTTTGGATGGTAAGGCCACTACAGGTAAATCCAATCCCTTGCAGACTAAAAATGCAAGAACGGGAAGAAAAGAAGATAAAAACAATAGACTATAAACGTTGTAACAAGGATTGAAGCAACAAAATATGGCACCAAAGCCAACAAGTCTTCTATTCCTAAATTCAAAGAGTGCACTACGTGGCTTGTGATGTTGACCAGAGAGGAACACATTTCTTGTTTGAAAATCAGTCGAAATCATGCGAGCGCTGACGCTATCCATATAATTTACTTACTGTGACCTAAACAATAGATACCGGGCCGTGGCACATCGCCAAATGTCTGCACTGCTTTTACTTCCTTATCATGAGTCGTCCACAGTTGAGACTGAGCTGTTTTGAGGAAAGACCGGTATATTGAAGAGGCGCTGTAGCAAGATGCTGGTCGCTCATCTTGTCTTTTCTGTCCTGTTGGCGTTCCTTGGTGGGCTTGGGGCCACAGATGCTGTAGAAGGTAAGTGTCAAGGAATACATGCACCTTTGATCTTTGTCACTTCCTCACAATGACAGGAAGTCCATGAGAGCTATCAAATATGATACTTTCATTTCTTATCCAACTAATAATGCTATGGCCCACTTACCTGTGTGGTTCTGTTGTCATCAAAATGGTATTGGGGCGTTGGGGGGTAATAATACCAACTATTGTTGATCTTCCATACTTGTAAGGTAAAGGGAAGTGTTGTAGTCTTAGGACGAGACGTTAAGCCGTGGCCCTCTGTTCATTGCACTGAAAAAGCTAAATGGAACATAACAGTTATAGTGAAGCTGATTTGAATACATAATACGTAGTGTCCGTGGATTTGTGTAAAATGCGTTTTTCAGTATCCTAGCATGCTAAAACTAGATGCTTAAGTAAAAGCAATGGGCTGGGGAAAGTGTGCGGAAGTGTGCCCCAGACGACCCCGACCACCGGAAATAAGGTGGCGTTGCCCCATCCGAGGAAGTTGCTAGTAATGTGGATAAATATACTTTGACATGCCGTAAGAACTCGTTGTTAGGCCACAGGCACAGCAAGTACGGTAAAATTTATGGATGACACCATCTGCAGACTGCAAAAATAGTGAGATAGGGCGGAAAAAAAACAAGATGGCTACAAAAAACAAGATGGCTACAAAATAGACACCATAAGCGTTGTAAAAAGAGGAGTAAAAGTGACACTAGCATGGTAGATTGATATCACTTACAATATTGGTAACTACATTCATGGCTTCCACATTGGTGCCACGTTAACAACTATCCATCTAGTTTTACTTCTACAGCTACATTCATGGCTACAAGAGTAATGCCACTTCTAAAAGTATAACTATTAGGCTACAACACAACACATTTGCTCATTTTCGTCATGTTGAGCATCTTCAAAGAAGAAAACTTTTTTTCTGAAATCTGGCGAAAATTAACGAGTGCATAGTCTCCTTCTCATGCGTCTGGAGCGGCGGCGTTTATAACTTTAGTGGGTGTGCCTGTGTGTGTGTGGGGGGGGGGCGGTATCAGCGCTGATTCACCATTTTCAACATCGACCGACACCGATCACATAGGCTGCCTCTTGATGTACAGGTAGATTATAAGACATGCATTACATGTTGTACATCAGACTAATACCGTCTTTGACCTATTTGTTCTCGTCCATGATGCTAACGAACGTCTTTGATATCAGCTGCTACAAATCATAGACAACTAGACATGTAAGACAACGACTCGAATATAATGAAAAGTGCCTTTTTTAATCACAGGTCACAAATACTGTACACGTAAAATGTGGTATACGTTGAATCTCACATTTCATTAGTTAGGACACATACATAGCCGCGTTGACATGTGTTAACATTTGTTCCTTTCCTATAAGCTACAATACAATAACATAATGAAACCAAAATGTGTAGCTCAGGTTTTGATAAGGTCCCGAAAGTACGGCCAAACAGTTTTGTTGACGATGTTGTTTGCCACAGTTTGGCTAACATTTGGTGGTGTGGCATTTTTAGAGACAAATGCCATCGAATAATATCGTCAACGGGAAATGATTCTAAACCCCCCCTCCCCCGAAAGAAAATCATACAAAATAAATAGCGCTAATAAAATCTTTTTTTGGCCTTTTTTACTTGATAGTCTGTTTAGCAAATGTCCATCGCATCGTCATTATGTTGTCCCTCTTCCTGCTTGTTTGGCACAGCCGAGTCGACTGACGCGTCAACCATGTCGCACAACCCGGAGTCGGTCCAGTCGTACGGCTCGATCCACAGGTAGTTCTGGTACCTGGCCACCATGTGGTCGGGACATGTGGAGGTGGACTGTAACGGGGAGCCGGGGTGCTCCAGAACGCCTACTCTGTGGTACGGCGTCAGGTAATGATTCATCGGTTTGCGTCTCCCCGTGGCGCCGTAGCGGAGCGGGTAGCTAGGGTGGCGCGGCGAGCCCGGGCTGGTCGGGGGAGGGCTGTCCTGGACGTGCTCCAGCCCCGGGGGACGGGGACGGTATAACGGAGGGAGAGGCGGCGGTCTGCTCAAGCTCTTCACCGGCTTGCAGGAGTGCCACAGCCCGCCCTCTGAGCGGCTCAGGGATAGGTTAGGGGTGACGCCGAAGTTCCACGGCGTCTCGTAGCCGTCGACGCCGTCGTCTTCCTTCACGTTGTACGAAGTGTCGGAAATGTCGACAGGCTCACACGTATTGTACATTGACGCGAGGTTACTCTGCGGCTTGAACCGTTTGCCTGTATTAGTATCTGTCCCGATGCACGCACGCTTCTTAGGCCTTTTGTCGCCAAAACGAGTCGGCTGGCTGGTTGGCAGGAGGTTCAAGGAGCTACTTCCATTGCTTTGTCCCATTTTGCCAGTACTGGTAGCTGGGCTGCTCTGACCTTGCTTCTTGGGAAAAGCGCTTGTGGAGGATCCTGCTGTTGTTGCCATTGGGCTGTCCACATGCACATGGCGACTTGGGTCATCTTTGCTTTCAGTTCCAACTAACAGTCTAATGGCGTCTTCTAGAGGAATCCTGTCTGGCAACACTGCCGGCAAAGCTGGTGTCGCTGGTGCCGTGATTGTGTTGTTGTTCATATCTGACGGTGGCGCCATCAATGGTACAGCCATCGCCGTTCTGGTACTGGAGCGACCTGTGGATGCTGTCGCTGGGCCCAAGTTGTCGGTTTTCCCGGCTTTCACTGCAACGGGTGGTTTCCTTGGTTTGCCTTTTTGACCCGCCTGCGGCTGGTTGTTGTTGCTCTCCTTCTTCTTCTAAAAAAAGAGGCACCAAAAGTTACGTTAATGACGAAATACCGAGACGAAGTACCGAGACTATTGCGTGGAAGTCCACTTTAGGATTTAGAGGATAGTGTAGCATTACAAGCAAATTTGGCACCAATTTAGAGGATACATGTATGTGCTAATTTGACCGATTGAATGGCTGCTAGAAGAAAAAAGTACCGTTAACTGAATGATATCTGTTATAACAAAAAAGAAAACTAACCTGACGTGTTGTGAACGGTGACGCCTTTGGAGTGGACAGTGACGCCTGCTGTCGTGCGTCACTTGACTCCTGACGTACAGCAGCTTCACGGCCCATACTTGGGTAGCCCTGTATCGGCATCCATGCTGTCGCTGACCCCACTGCAATAGGTGGTTCCCATGGTGGCGGTCTGTCGTTAAGTCCCGCCTGCAGCTGGTTGTTGTTCCTCTTTTGAGAAAAAAAGAGGCACCAAAGTTTAACTTCATGGCAATACGGAGGTTAAGACCTATTTCATGTAAGTCCTGTTTAGGAGTTTTGAAGATATTTCGGGTATTGTAGCCCTTAAACTGCCAGAGTTTCAGCCCTATTAACTGCTATCAGTGCCAGTGTTGACTGCTGACCTCTAAAAAGAAACCCCCAAACAATGCCGAAGTCCCTAACTTCCGGGGTTCGTGCGCTACACGCGCGCAAAGCTGCTACTTCAGGGGAATGCACTATCCCGGATATATCCGGGCACAGCACACAGGGTATGTATATGTGTGCCGGATATATCCGGGTTTGGCAGTTTAAGGGGTAGTATATTACACGCAATTTTGGTACCCCGTAAGTACGTATACAAAGATATGCCTAAGTGACCGATTGAATGTCTGGCTTGAAGAAGAAAGTAGTGTACTGAATAGTGGCCGTGTTATAACGAAAAAACTGACCTGAAGACCCTGTATTGTGAGCGGTGACGTCATAGGCATGGGCAGTGACGTCTGCTGTTGTACGTTGCCAGACTCCTGACGTGCGGCTGCTTCACCATACATACTGGCTCTTTGCTGCCTCATAAACTGTCGGGAAAATGGGTGCCAACGTTTAATCGCTTACTTAGAGACCTCGTCACATGAAGATCACCACACAGGCATGGTCAAAGACGGAACGTATGATTTAATGCAGAAGAGTGCACAGTGTTGAATATTAACATCACACAGGGAAAGACAATGATCTACAGTATCATTTGTCATCAGGTAAAATCTGACCTGTAAAACCTGCTGAGGTGTGGGCAATGACGACAGGGGTGGCGGATTGGACGGCCAGGGTTTGCGCAGTGACGTCAGAAGTGCCGGATTGGACAGCCGAGGTGTGGGCAGTGACGTCAGGAGTGGCGGATTGGACAGCCGTGGTGTGGGCAGTGACGTCAGGAGTGGCGGATTGGATAGCCGTGGTGTGGGCAGTGACGTCAGGAGTGGCGGATTGGCCAGCCGTAGTGAGGGTAGTGACGTCAGGAGTGGTGGATTGGACAGCCGAGATGTGGGCAGTGACGTCAGGAGTGCCGGATTGGACAGCCGAGGTGTGGGTAGTGACGTCAGTAGTGGCGGATTGGACAGCCGAGGGGTGGGCAGTGACGTCAGTAGTGCCGGATTGGACAGCCGAGGTGCAGGGACTGCCGCCAACCTCTGCTCGTGTGAGGAGGGAATTTCAGCATCGGCATTTCTTATGGAGCGAATGCCCTGTGAGAAAAAGTTAATTTCCGTGTAAAAAAAGCGAATGCCATCTGCACAAAAGATGACATTTGTAAGAGTATAGGGGATGCTGATCTACGTGTAGGAACAAGTTTAAAAAAATATAGTGACATGTTTATTAATTTAAAGAAATGGTTAACAAGAAAATGGTTGTCAGAAAAGTACACTGTATGAACCATCGATGTTCCGTTTGTTATCTGACCTGTTCAATTTCCTTCGCTGTATACACAGCCTGGATGGGCATGGACCTCAGGGGTGTCTGAGTTGAAGATCGTGGCGCGCGCCGTCGTCTGTGGGCGTTTTCATCAGCAGGACGACGCAAGTCTGACGTGGTCCCTGGCTGCCGTTTGTAACCCTGCAGACGCCCATCCGGCCGTGTGAGGTGCGGTTCAACACGTGACTGCGGTGGTGGAGGGAGACAATTTTTGAAATTCAAATAAAAACCGTAACAAGCAGTGTGTTATCCCCTGAACGGCGCCTGAAGCACATCTAAAATAGCCTATGTTAATTAATGATCTGAATAAGAGAATCCTATCTCCGGCTTATGTTTTTTTAGGCAAGTAAAGCATTAAATGCCATATCGGAGGGTATACCGCACTGGTGTCCACAAGAAATATGTTGGAAAGACTCCAAATGGCTGTTACTGTGACGATTCAGCTAATGCCACCACTCCGATGGAACATTAAAAAGCACCAAAGAGAAAGGATAAAGGAAAAAATCCAGATCAACACATGAATGAGGACTCCGGGATAGAACTCACCTGTCTGACGTCACTTGGAGGGAACTGGTCAGGACGAGATGACGTCATGTATCTGTGGGCGCTGCTGTGTCCTGCCTGGCTGTTCGTCCGGACACCATCAGGTACGATGTCACGGAGCCTGTTGTCTCTCGGGTTGTCCGTCCGGACACCATCAGGTACGATGTCACGGAGCCTGTTGTCTCTCGGGTTGTCCGTACGGACACCATCAGGCACGATGTCACGGAGCCTGTTGTCTCTCGGGTTGTCCGTACGGACACCATCAGGCACGATGTCACGGAGCCTGTTGTCTCTCGGGTTGTCCGTCCGGACACCATGTGGCACGTTTTGGAGTGGTGCAGCGACAGCCGTCGCCGCTAGGAGACGTTGTGCATTCCCACCGCTCTGTGACATCTGTTAGACAAGGATGTTTCCAAACGGACATGAGGTCAAGAAGCACTTAAAATCACGTCCATGTCGACATGTTTAAACACTGATCGCTGATACCTTTAAAATCACTAGTACACTATGCTGGACATCTTACTCACTTGTAAAATTTAGTTTCAAGTTGTCATTTGAAAGAATATACTTTTCTTGATCTCATGGCATCACGCCCATAACATAATATTTCCAAGATATACAGAGCTAACCCACGCACAACGTTTGGATACTTGCCGTCTTTGTTTGATATTTTTCACATGACAGTCTTTATCAATTAATGAAAACTGCTGATATATAGTTTATACCTACTCACCTGTGAAATGTTACTTGGTTGGATGAGCTGTTGGACAGGGTACTGCTGGGCCGGTGGTCTGATATCCGTCTCCTGGTCGCTAGGAGGAATCTGTGACTGACCCAGGCTGTGCCGGAGACGTCCGTCCCGACGTTTTGGGGAGTCCGATCTGACCAACTTCTCCTGTAACTCCGCTGCCGCTGGAGGCCCGCTGCTGCGGCTGGCTCCTCTACCTCCAATCTTCGCCGCCAGCGCCGCCGCCTTTTTGCGGAAGAGCTCCCGGAGCTTTTGGTCTCTTCTGATCTTCTCCTCCTCTCTTTTGATGAACTCGATGAGCGTCTTCCCAATGTTTGATCTCGATGACGTCGGCTTGTGCTTGATGACGTCACGCCGTCCATGACGTACGCCTGCGGTATCGCCGTCTGTACTGACTGCAGGTGTTTCTTCCTGGGTTGGTGCAGCGGCACTCACATCAGCTGAGCCGGACGAGGTAGGGCGGCTTATGGGGGCGGTCGTCTTCTTCTCTGCTGCCAGAGGGCACAGTGCCTCTTTACGGGCGCGTATTTGTGACGAGACTTCCGCTAGCTCGTGCTGGCTCATCCGCCGCCGTGCTTTGATCACTCGGCGATCGCGATCGGAAGTTGGACTCTTCTCCGTCTCATCCGAGACTTTGACTTTGGTGCCGTCATGCACTGTAGCTGCACCGGCGGTCACGTTTCTTCTGTCACCACTCCTGCATCTGTTAATGTACTCTTGGTACGAAATCCGACGTTTGCTGCCTTTGCCATCTTGACGACGGGACTCTTCCGAGTCCTCCAAGGTAGAGCAAGGGCGCTTTATGCTACCTGCATCGTCATGGCAGACGTTTGAATTGGTTGATTCGCTCCTTTTTACGACTATGTACTCTTTAGTTGCTCCAGCTGCCTCCTCGGCTTTGTATTGAGGAGGCGGTGCGACACGGCGGAGTGTCAGCACGATGGGAGTAGGACACAGCCGTCTCTTCTCCTTTCTGGACGGGGGAGCGGGGATGTGAGGAGTGGTTGGAGTGGAGGACGCGATCCGTGAAGACCTATCATGATGTGAGGCGCGCTTGTCTTGGCGCGGCCTGCCCCGGCTGGAGCTCCTGTAATCTTCTTCGTCGTCCTGTTCTGACTCGTCTCCGGACAGCCATGAGGTGTCGTATGGCTGGCTCCTTCTGTCTCTGCGCTTTGTTGTACTCGTGCGCTTTGACACAGCGGTCTGAAAGGTTACCATTGAACAAAGTATGATTATGCTGTTATGTTAGTTTGGTGGAATGCAAACATAGCTTGGTCTGCCAAGCAAGGGGAGTCCCTGGTGTTAAGGTCTTGGACCGGAGTTTCTCTTACAATTTTGGAGGTAGCCCTTCAAAATTAGCCAAAGGTAGCCAAAGGGCTACAGTTCAGCTAAGAAATGTAGGACGCAAAAAGTAATCATTACTGTGAAAAGCCGTTACTTGCTTCTTTCAGAGAAACGTATTGATATCGTCTGTTGCCTCTTTATTTGGGGTAGAAGATGTAGAAATGTCGATTTCGGACACGAAAAGCATCATTTGGTAACATTTTTTATCGAAGCTGCTTAGAAAAAAAAACGAATTTCCGAAGACAATGGCCTACCTGGCAGAGAAGCTATATGAGTGAATAATGAAAAAAAATCCATGTGATAACAACGTTTACACCAGCCAATAGGGAGCAAAATTGAGGGAGACAACAGCGCACTTCCGGCCTATTACAGCACCCTTCCGCAGGTAAGATTTGAACTCCGACCCGGAACCTTAAATAGCCATTTACATACAGGTAAACAGGACAGGCTTTCGACTACTTACTTGAGTATGAATAGAAATACGGGAAAGCGATCACACATATCCTTGTCACCAAAAAATCGTCCACGCACAACGAAATGTACCCGTCCATGGTGCTGAATTACTAAGCACGTGGGAAAAGGCTATGATTTCTGTTTTTTTCTAGTTTAGCTAGGGCAATATCAGTTCAGTATCTATCATTATGCTGGGATTGTAAGGGTCAGATGTCGATACGACAAATTAGAATAATGCCTGTCGGATAAAAAGACTATCGAAAATTCGAAACAACACGTCCTGTTTGTAAATCTGTCCGTTAAACACTACTACATACCAACAGAGGATCACAGGGTGTTTTGGTGAGGATACGTTGAAGGTTCAAGTGTCCTAAGTTACCTTGTACGTAGTGCACGATGTGTCTTGTTGACACGTCTTCAGCTGTCCTGAACCGTGTCTGTCCTGTCCCTGTCTGCCCCGGCTGGGGCTCCGATCGTCGTCCGTGAACTCTCCGTCACCGGCCCGCCATGACGTTCCGTAGGGCTTCTTCCTTCCGTCCCTGCGCTTTTGCGTCACTGGGCGTTTCGTTAAAACCGCCTGAAAGCGTTATAATGGTAACATTGATCAATGATAAAGTCGTAGAACCTAGATTCTGCACAAATTCATTTGGAAAGATAATGAATTTGGAAAGAGGAAGATGAAGACGATGTCTGAACACATCATACTGTATAGCTATTATTTTCCTTCCTTCAAGAAAGATAAGGAAACACATAGACTTCTGAATAACAGCTAAGACCTCATTGTGCTTTGGTGAGGACACGTTAAAACTGAGTGTCCGTACCTTGTCGTGAGGCCGAGCGCTGAAAGCTCGGGTCTCCTCCTCTACACGCTGTGGCAGCGGGAGGGTTAATCCGGAGGGAAGCAGGAAATCTAAACGTGGACAAAATGGACTTTGTTGGCATTGATAACAAAGGTTTCAGTTACCTAAGTCATACATGTACACAGATAAAGGAATAGGCAACTATGTATGTTAACAAGTAAAGTGTACAAGTCAGTTTGACTTAAAAGTTGTTGATGCTCACCAAACTGCTGCTCCGTTCTTGACTCTCGCTCTTCTCTGTGGAGAGCGTCTCTCTGCGCCGACTTAGCGGCTCCTTGTGTCCTGGTGACACCGAATCTCTTTTCTTTACCTGACTTTGGCATTATGAATGCCAAATAATCTGTTATACGCGCGAAAATACTTCTCAAACGGCACGGGTGAAAAACACGTGCGTTCTCGGGGAAAGCTAGAACTGCTCTGTTTACTAGACCGGTTGCCAGGTTCGACTTCGAGGCATAAAGATGTTCTGGAACGGGGCATTGTTGGGTGGGGCGTTCTTTCATCCTGACCTGAGATGACCCCAAACTGGGTACCATTCGGGAACAAGAGACACCGAGTAGAAAATAAAACAGTCTAGTAAATAAGCCAATCTCGTTATAAACACTAACATTTTATACTGTCAAATCCTGAAGACGACGTACATGTGTTGTACTATATGTCCTGTCAAGTATTGAGATTATATTACCCCGGTACCCTTATATTGCAAATTGGTAATTTACCACCTGCAACACGAGTCAACCATACTACTGTCTACTAGACTAGTATCAAATCTATGGCTGTACTGTGTACGCTCCTGCGTGTTTGGAGAACCATTGGGAGATAGTTGAGGTGGCCTCATAGCCCGTAGTAGACGCACACTTACTGTGTATTGTTTCTGATACACTGTTAAACGTTGTTAAAAAAATGAAACTGGTGTAGATAAATGATCAAAGCCCGCGTACTACCCTAGACTAGACTTCTTCGACAGAGAGCAACAGAGCTGAAAAAGTTGCATGGTTGTTCTTCCAACTTTTTTTCTACCACACTTCTGTGAAAGCCTTACGCTTATTCGCGATTTTCAACATCGGCCAACATGGGAAAGGGAACAAACTTAGCCCCCCCCCCAAAAAAAAAGCCACTGCTACTTGGTCCTACTTAAGGCAAAACTTGGTTTTATGACTTTCGCTTCATAGCTCCTTCAAATGGCGCACCCAGTGTGCTGTGTTCAACAGAACGTGACAAAAATTGTGATTAAACTAGATATGACGATATTCTAGTGCCACAGTTTTGAGTATTCATATAGTGTATTTATGAGCGAGCTACATGCAATGATGGTATACATATGATACATAATAATGGTATTCGATCAGTCGGCCATAGACACTTGGCCACAGACACTAGGGCATTCGGTCGGTCGGTTGCCGGAGCTTGCTACGTGTAATTGCAATGTGTCGTTCTGGACTATTGCAGCAACAGCCCTTCAGTGTCCGAGTATAAGATCACCGGAGAGCGGCAGGCGGGTAGGCACAAGGACATCCGTCGGGTCCACCGTGCACTTCTCGTGCTTCAGCGGGTACACCCTGTACGGGTCCCCGAAGAGAACCTGCAGAGAGGACGGCACATGGAACGGCACCGACACAACCTGTGACGATGAAAGTATGTTGATATTTCATTCATGGCTTGGTTTCTTGCTTACCGAAAATGAAAGGGATAATAGATTAAGAATGAAGTAAACAAATCAAAGCACGATGGTGACTGAAATGTAATGTAATATAATTGAATTGTATTTGTGCTATAATTTTACATGTGTTAATACTGTGTGTAGAAATGGCCCGTATGATAGCGGACAAAAAGCTGAAAGGGTTACTGGTGGGTCTCATCCTTGCTCCTAGAACTAGAACTGTATAAGATTGAATGCATACTGTTTACATTGTTAGACGGTAACAGCTGATGTTCAACGTCCGGTTTTTTTGTGTGCCTCTTGCTAATTTTTCCTGTGGCACTTTTAGGGTCCGATTGCCCAGTTCTACCGACGCCAGTTAACGGCAGGAAGACAGGGAACAGCTACAATCGTCACGACGTCATCATCTTCCACTGCAACCCTGGGTACGAGATGCTCGGGTCCCGGAGACGGAAGTGCCTGCGGTCCGGAGAATGGTCGGGAGAGGACACGCGGTGCTTGGGTAAGTAAAATTGGGAGTAGGAAGGATCGTGGCGATTGGAAGTTTACAGTTCTTGGTAAAAATGTCGGTAAAACTAATCAAGATCCACAATGTTCTAGACTTGTTTTAGTGAAGTTGTACAATTTCCCCATTCTTGATACACCAGCACATTTACTGAAACAATTCATCACAGATTACATGTAAAGGCACATAGCGGTAAAATGGGGTACCTTACGACGTCACAAGGTAATGTAGGCATGAAATTTCCACATTTAGGGCCAAACGACTTCGACAGTGTCCCGGATGTTGCAGCAAACTTCGGCATGAGATTGGACGCCCTCGCGCATGCGTCCTGTTCCAGCCATGTGGATAGAAACAACCGAGACCAATGCAGGGGGTCCAGAGCCAGGTTCCTCGACACAAACAACCCCAACGGACTGGATCTGTACTTTGTCTTTGACGCTTCGGAAAGTGTCGGTGACCACCAGTTCAATGCTTCTGTTGATTTCGCAAAGGCTCTTATTGGGAAGGTAAGCTTTATTTCCATACCACCATTATCACCGTTGGAAGAGTTTCTATCTTAAGTGAATATCAATGAAGTAAAGGCTGTGAAATGCAAACGTTCAGTGTGGCTGAGCGGTGGGTACAACAAAGTAAGATGTATGTGCGACAAACTTAATTGTGGGTCGCATGCGCAGACAGAATAACTGACACGTGACTTACAGAAATGGGTCAAAGTGCCTGGAAGCCTATACCGCCCCCCGTCCAAATCAGCTTAGAATCGTTCAGTCTTTATTTTTATGCAGTGCTGTCGTTTGTGTGCTTATGCTATGTTAAATCTGTAGCCAAGATTGTGACGCGTCTTTGACACATACTTTGCACTTACAATAGCAATTGTAACTTTTCCCCTATCAAATACTTATAGGTTGGAGTATCTACTCTTCCTGGCGGAACTCGAGTTGGTGCTATTGCGTTCGCGTCCAAAACAAAGGTGCTATTCTCCAAACAAGAGGTCCTGTCCGTCCAAGATACACTGGGCCGCCTTGACAATGTCGACTGGTCTAACCTGTCCAAGGAAATAAGTATGTTGTCAATTATTTTCAATTATGGTATTAGGGAACTGACGTGACCTGTGTGTCTAACTGAGCAGTTCACTATCCTACCGTGGTAAATGTCCAATGACCTCCACTGGGCCTCTAGGAAGTGCAACTACGGCAGAAAAGGTAGAGTAGTAAATTTTACTGATTGATTGATTGATGTATTGATTAATTTATGTATCGTTTGTGACAGACAGCGGCACGAACACGAGGGAGGCTCTGAAGTTTCTCAGGGAGAACATGATAGTCGCCAGCCAACAGGTCTTTCCTGAACGGGCGGCTAAACAAGCGGTTATACTTATCACAGACGGTAAGTACGATTAACGTGTTATATTTCAAAATTTCGGCTGAGATTTGAGGACATCTTGAGCGCTCCAAACGTTGTGAGATTTGAGTTCGTTTCGTACCCTTATGAGAACACTTATAAACTTGTTCCCTGACTTTGATCATCATTACTGAAAAATCAGTATGTATCAAATAACCTTCAATGATACAGTCGATACATTTATAAATTTTGGGATCGTTTCAAAAGAGAAAACATGTCTACGATGTTTCAGGGGTTCACAACATGGGTGGCGACCCTTCGGCAGAGGCGCAGAAGTTGAGGGAGGACGAAGACGTCGAAGTGTTCTGCATCGGCGTAGGGAAGAACATCGTCAAGTCACAGCTCCAGAAAATAGCATCTGATCCTCCAAGGGAACATTTCTTCGTCTTAAAGGACTACTTGACTTTGGAGTGGCTCGTATCGAACGTGACTAGCAACAGCATCGGTAACTTTACTCTTTGATGATAATAGAACCCACCAAGTTTGTCAAATTATTGCCATCTACACTAGAAACCACTTCAATACACTGCATGTATTCAATGCAATATGATAACCTCTACCAGGCTCCATAGGTCTCTGGAAAAATTGTAGAAATTGGCAGAAAACACGCCAGAAGAGTCGGATGGCCGAGAAGTACAGTTTGCCAGGCCGGCCAACAATCCTAGGCCAATTAACTCTTACCAGGCTTTTATTCCTAGCTTGGCTTAAGTCCCCTATTCGGCCAGGCAGGAATCTGGTAGAGACTAGTAATATGACACGACTTTGATATTTGCTGTTGCTTACTTGACAGACTATTCGCTGTGTGGCGTATCAGGGCGGACAACTCCTCCGGTCAGAGGCAAAATCATAGGCGGGGTGACCGCAAGACATGGAGCCTGGCCTTGGCAAGCCGCCATCTTTGTTGGGGACGGAGGTAGAAGCGTCCGGAAGGTCAGCAAAAAACTACTACATGAGTCTTTCGAAACCCAAATGGGTCCGTTTGCCTAAGATAATGCATGGTTCTAACATTCATTGCCATTGTTCTAGGCTAAATCTCTTCATTTGTAATCATCGATCCGTACAGCGCAAAACATTTTACTTTATCCCTGCTCACAAGATGTTTTTAGTAAATGTTGATTCAGTCATTTTGCTGTCATCATCATTCATAGCAATCCCCATGGTTACAAGATGTCTCTGTTTCAGAGTAATTATAACTTCCACTGCGGAGGAGTGTTGGTGACCGGTGAGTGGGTCATGTCAGCGGCACACTGCTTTCCGCCTGACAGAAACATCGAGGAGTACAGGATATATTTGGGTGAGCTTGTCACAATCGGTGTTACGTTCTCATCTATTTGTTTCGTAATGTGGTAGGAATATTTTGCAATGGAGTACACTCATCATAGAAAAGATGATATATCATTGTATCACTCAATGTCCGTTTCATCCTTGGAACAAATAGATGCTATCCAACACTCTCACGAATGAAAACTGTCAAAATGTAATATTTATCATGTGTTCATTAAGTCACAGTGACTATATATCACGACAAAGATAGGGTTCTTAATGTTGCTAATACCGCAAGCACGAAGGGAGTAAGATTGTAGGTAATTTGTAGCTGTTTATCTCAGGGATGTTGGCACGCAGTGACAAAGACCTTGGCAACGAAGTACACGACTTTGGAATCCGAGAGCTTCACGTACACCCCAGGTACGACCACGAGCGTCTTGATTACGACTACGACATTGCCTTAATCCGTCTGTCCCGCCCGGTGACGTTCGGACCTTACGTCAGGACAGTGTGTCTGCCCGGAGACATCGAAGGTACCGACATTAAGAGTAATCGCTGGGTTTAGATCAGAACTGTGTGTTTTCCGTCATAAAAAAAAGTAACGTAATCACTGATTGGCTTGGGCTACTCGACCTACGTCAGCTTCGGTACGTCTGGATTTCGTTCTTTCTCTTAGAGGTCAAAAGTGCCGACTTTGGAAATAAATCAAGGTTGACTGGGTGGTTTCGACCAATGAGAAAGTACAATTGTATGTCTAAGACCTCAGACCTTCCTTACTTCACTATCTAACTTATTATCTTATTTCCGTTTACCCAAAGTTGACGAATTTAGACGAGAGAAGTCTGGTTACGTCACTGGCTGGGGTGTGACCTCATCAAAGTCATGGCGGCCCGCCAAGCACCTTCAGCAGGTGAAGCTGCCCATACGCAGCGACGGCGAGTGCCTGCGCGAAATCAGCACCAGCAAATCTGAACAGGCCCTGTCGTACACGGACAGGATGTTCTGTGCGGGACACCGGGCCCGGGACAGCGGAGGGCCCCGGGACGCCTGCCGGGGGGACTCCGGGGGACCTTTCGTCGTCAAGCACGTCAAGAAGGAGGACAGGTAATCTCCAAGCAGATGTCTCATACGCCTTTCTGTAGAATTTAAACCGTAGTTCTGTGGCATGCAACAATTGTCTTTCATTGTATACTTGCTAGTTCTTGTTGCGCTCTTTATAAAAGCGTCATCTAGTTCAATCCTAGTTCTGCTTATGTTTCTCTTTTGGAAGGTCGCAGAGATGGGTTCTGACCGGTCTTGTGAGTTGGGGCGTATCTCCGGTGTGTGACGGCAGGGGCTATGGGTTCTACACTAACGTCACCAGCCTCATGGCGTGGGCTGGCACTATTCTTCCAGCAGGTGGGATAACTTTAAAGAAACTAGGGTTGGAATATTATGTATGAAATATTCGTCCATCATTTAGATCTCTTTTAACGTGATGCTTTAAGATGGTTTCTTCGCCCATTATAGCTACTAATTTGATTGTCTCTACAAATGCCTAGGTTGCCAAAGAAGAGATGCCAGTGAAAATCAAAAGCGATGGCATTAGGTGCCATAACGTTCACTAACCTCGCTGCAATGTGCAGCTTTTTGAAAATATTTCTTGTTTTATCTGTTCAACAGAATTGACAACAGTGGGTCCAGCACCAATGGAGTCGTCAACACTCCAAACTGTTCCAACAGGTGAGGTAACTTTCCGCATCTTCTAACAATAGGAGCAACAGAGACATTTAGAAATGCAACTTTGAATATAGAGCGTGACTTCAGAAACATGTAGGATGTAGTACAGAAGCAGTTTGGCATTTCGGAGCATGAGTGTTTCCATTTGTTCCCTAGAATCGACAACAGCTTCTTCTACATCAGTCGAATTGTCAACACCCAAAGAAGATGTGGCAAGAACAAGTCCACCTGTCACCCCTCAACCGGCAGAACAGCCCCGGGACAGGAAGAGGCAATCTGATGTCACGGATTGTGGCATCGTACCAACGAGGTTGGTTCGTACCCGTCATAGCCGCATCCGTCATCTGCACTTCCCTGTGGGACTTGTCCCTGTGGGCGGGAGGGACAGGCCCCGGTCGCGCATCGATGGAGGCACCGACTCGAAAAAAGGGGCATGGCCGTGGCAAACAGCGCTGTTTCTAAAGACAGAACAGGTATGGGCTCAGTCAGTATCCCTGTATATGGCCAACATGCAATGCCCAGTTGTTGATGACAAAGTAAAGCATGTAACAGACAAAACATACTTGTGAAATACGTCATCGCTGGCGTCACTACGTTAAACAGCCCAGTTTGGTCCAGTCCGGCCGCTAATGACAAAAGGTGGGCCTTCGATCATCTACAGCGTTTGCTACATGCAAGATTACTGTCGCCATTCCTACCTTCTATTTGCAGGGGAACAACAAATATTTCTGTGGCGCTTCTCTACTGAGATCAAGATGGGTCGTCACCGCCGCGCACTGCATCACGGGAGAAGTATATCGCCATGGCAACATTGACACCGACATTGTTGTAGGTTTAGGTACGTTTGTTTCAAGAAAAGTTGTTCTGGAGTTTATTTCTACTATTACTTAACGTATAGATACCACTATATCTGTTTATTTAATGATTTTCGAATTATCTTGTTCTCTTCAATGTATCAACTAGAATATCAACTTGTTAGGTTAACGTCATACGAAATCATTTTCCAATTCCATGCAGGTCTAACTGAAAGGTCCCTGCCTGGCACTTCAAAGACCGCGCATGCCCAGTATGTACCTGTGAAGAAGGCGTACATTCATGAGGACTATGACCGTTACAGTGACGCCTTTGATTACGATATAGCGCTGTTAGAGCTCCGGGACGCAGTCGTGCTGGGACCATGGATCAGACCCGTGTGCCTACCCACAAACGTGCGGCAAGGTAATCATCAACTCAAGATCAAGCAATGACTTGGCTGCGCAAAATTCATTTTTATGCGAAATGAAAGCTATATAGTAGAGTCCTCAGCTAACCGACATTTATCTCACCACAGTCATCCTTCAGTGAGACATCTGGAGCCGCATAGTTATGGGTAGATACGGTCGCTCGCCCACTCGGGGGTTCCTGAGTTGTAGTGGCCATGTTCTAAGAACTTTTATTCAGCCTACCAATAAAAGTTCTAAACTGAATAAAAGGCTGAATAAAAGTTATAAAATGGAACTATGCAGCTACAGCCTTACTGAGGGGTGACTGCGGTGCGATAGATGTCGGTTAGCCGAGTAATTAGTCCGTCACTCTACGATGTAAAGTTAAAGAAAACTGTTTTGATTTTTTTCAGGACTGAGGATGAGTGAGGTTGGCACGACCGGTACCGTCGTTGGGTGGGGTCGTCTCGGCGACGGGGACACGCCCACCGCCCAGATCCTGCAGCAGATCGCCCTGCCCGTCCAGTCCCACGGCACGTGTGAGCGTGCCATGGAGGCCGCGGGCCGGCCCACCGCACACTACACCTCCCGGATGTTCTGCGCGGGAGACCTCGCGGGAGGGCGGGACGCCTGCCCTGGCGACTCGGGCGGACCCTTCATGGTGTCCCGCGGGAACGACGGGAGGACCCGGTGGTACCTGGCCGGGGTGGTCAGTACGGGAACTGACCAGGGCTGCGGCCGACCCGGTCAGCTCGGACTGTACACCATGGTGGCCAAATATCTGGACTGGATCCACAGCGTCATCAACTGATGTCCGTTTGAATTAATGGCGACGACACAGTCATTCGCAAGAATCACTTAACTTGCAAACATTTTGCTCCGTTTCTTCTCATTTTTCTTATATGATTAATGGAGAGTAGCAGACACTCTGTGTTGCTCTATTACATTATGTAGCAAGTGGTAGGACAGAGCTGGAGAAGCTGGTCATCGTAGATATTAATGTGTTTGAGTACGAATAGACAGAGCAGTAGTTTGTTTGTCTAGTTTTGCTTTCAAACATTGCCTTTCTACTTGTTTAGATGTTGATCACACAATATGAATAGCCCCATCAACGAACTCTTAAAAACTGAAAATATTGACGGTGTTGATGGCAAGCACAAAAGTAATTTTTTTACAGTAGTTCCTTACCTTTTCACAGTTCTGTAGACTCTCAGGAATGTGTATGGTATGAGATTTTGGTACAGAATTGGCAATGAGACCATTAAAAAGACAGCCAAGCTGACTTGTGAGTTGAATGGAATGTTGTTGGGTCATCAGACACATGCATGTTAAAGAATCCAACACACACACACACGGACGCGGACACACACACACACATATTCAAACACACACAAACACAAACACACAAACACAGCACTGTGAAACATAGAAAATGACACAAAACGCCGTGCAAAATAAGTCTGACGCACACATCTGCTTGGAGATTATATAACAGATACATGTATGTGGTATTTACAAAAGTGCTCATAGGCTGTCACGGTTCAGCACACCTGTTCAAGGCAGTGTGACGTCAGCGCAACCCGCAGGACTAGTTTTTCTGTGCCCCCAGGTGTTACAGCCAGTGCAGCCAGGGACAAGCTACTGTGAGAAGGCGTCCTTAAGTGTCCTTGTCTGAAAACGTCAAGAAACCAAGGTAGGACAAGGACTCAAGCCCGGTCCCTCCTTTTCCCAACACTGCAGTATCCGTCTTCTGTCACAGAGTCTAGCAAAGACACGGCGAAATCTGTCTCCAGTCTTTTGTCCTACCCGAAGGGTATTTTGGTGACTTGGGGTGAGATTTTGGAACGTTGACAAGCGCAGCTCTCTGCACCAGCTATGCTGTCGGTCGGCGCACGTCGGAAGCACCGTCTGCCCGTGAAGGGGACGGGAGTCAACCGGCAGTTCGTTGAGCTCGAGAAGCCCGTCGCCTTGAGGCGCAACATCGGGGTCTTCAAAGCCATGAACATCGTGGTCGGCTGCACCATCGGCGGCGGTATCTTCATATCCCCCAAGGGTATCCTCATCAACTCTGGGTCTGTCGGCATGGCCATGATTGTGTGGAGTATCTGCGGCGTGATCACCATGCTGGGGGCGCTGAGTTACATCGAGCTCGGCACCACCTTACAGAGGTGCGGCGGCGACTACGCCTACATAAAGGAAGCGTTCGGACCGATCCTTGCCTTCCTGCGACTGTGGACACAGATGATCATCATCCGGCCTGGAGTGATAGCCGTCCTCTCTAGAACAGCCGCTACCTACTGCGTCAAACCGTTCTTCGAGTACTGCGACCCGCCGGCATTACCGGTCAATCTGCTGGCTGCAGCCATTATAGGTAGGTATGGGTGGTGGTAGTTTCATACTATGCGACTATGTGCAACTGAAGGTAAAGATGATCAATCATCAAAGGAGATGATTTAGACAATCCAATCCAAACCACGCAAATTTTCATTTATATATTTGCTGCAAATGATACATTATTGACACGGAAATGCTGCTTATAGGTTTTTAAGACCCATACATCTGATTATACGACGTAAGAGAGAGTAAGAAAGGAACGCACACACACAAACACACACACACAAATATACACACCTTCTCACCCAAACACATACACACACAAACATGAATACAAGTAAAAGCAATACATCATTGGTATGTGTGAAATGTGCATATACTAATTATAACGTTAGCTGTCGGAATTTAAAAACAAAGCCAGAGTTACAGGACAATAGGAAACCCGACGCCTACCTCATTGAGGCAAAACCCCAGGTAGGTCAACATAACATGGTGTAATACTTAACTAAGATTGGCATGACTATACATAGCTAAGCTATGAAAACAGTGTACAAGATTAGCACACCAAGGTAGCAATTAAGGCCAAGAAAGCGGACATTGGGCCAAAAATTCCAACGTAGAAACAACAACATTCTGTACATGTAAGCATCATGTAATCTATAAGCCATTCAAATTCCATACATACAAAGGTTACAAAACAAAGGAATATAGTTGATAATATATACCCTAAAGCAAGGATATCATATAGGAATATAACGTCCTTGACTAATTAAGCATGTCCGAATCCCCGCTTGCACATTACTGACGGGGACTGCAGTATAGCTATCAGACTGTCCTCCCGGACGTTTTGGATGACACCCCTTCGAGCACATCGAAGATCCCCTGGGCCACATTGTTTCTGACATTACAGGGTACATTCTTGGTGATCCTCCCCCTATCACCGAGTGTGTTTAACTTGGTAATGGCATGTTTGAGAGAGTGCACAGCATAGAAGCCGTGAGCACCCTTGGTGACCCTTTTTATCTACCTGACCGCAACAACGCCCTCAGCCCGAGGCTAGAACTACCTTGGCACTATCTGCACGCCATTAGTGACACAAAGACTCAGATACAATGAAGATATCCACCAAGTGTTCTTTTTGGTCTTTGGTTGAAACAGGTTTGATTTACGACCACATAGTAGTAAATCACATACACAGACAACAGATGGCAACGCTATGTACCCAGCGACATGTAGACTTGTTTACGCCAATTATACAATTATAGGTTGAGAGTCAGCATTGAATGATAGGTTGGAGGTCATTAGTGGAGAAAGGGGCCTATGTTTATACCACTCGTGGGGATTTCTTTCACACTGTTGGAATCACTCGTGATGTTTTCAGAATGTGTTTTGTGTTAAAGTACCAATAATTAAGTGCTAATTCCTGAGTAATCGCGTGTCTAATTGAGTTGTGATTTGCTACTTATATGTAATAGGCTTCTAGGAACTCGCCAGCAGTCTTTGTTTACGAAATAACAGCAATTAAAATCACCCCCTGTGCATCATCTACGTCAATCCTAGCGGTGGCAGGGAACAGACCTCCATCATCCCAAATATACACATGTATATATTTGCTAAACAATGAAAACGATGGATAACAAGGTCTTATATTCACAACAATGATATATAAAATACGACTGCCAGGTACGTTTTGGTGACCGTCTGTCACGTTCCTCAGGGTAATACTTACCGGTTATACCCAACACTGCAGCTAGGTGTCGCTGTTGACAATGCGGTCCTAAACCTAGAATGATAAAGAGTAATCTCCAAGCAGATCCTATGATGTCATAAGATAGTATCAAAGCTGACCAGGGAGTATAGCCGGCTAAGGGAGTCAAACGGGAAGTTTGATACTATACATTACGCAACGTGGATCTGGTTGGAGATTAGATAAAGAGACTAATTCCGCCGGACCGTCCCTCCTCAGTTCTCCTGACGTTTGTGAACTGTTTCCGGCTGAGCTGGGCCACCAAAGTGCAGGACTTCTGCGCCGTGGGCAAAGTGGCGGGACTGTTCCTGATTATCTTTGCAGGGATACTTGAAATTTGGTTCGGTGAGTAAAGATGTATACGATAGTGACATAGAAGTGTGATCATAAATGTTTTGGGTTTGACACTTGTGGAATAATTCTCCAATGTTTAGTATTAAAAACTACGGATACCAGCACTGAATGTTCCCACAGGTTTCAGCTGGTTATGTACTTATCATGGAAACGTACATTAAAGAGGAATCCACATTAAAAGATAATAAAAAAACTCCAGTCACTATCCAAGGTTTGATAAACGATATCATAGTACCATCTTTAACATCTTCTCAGGAAACGGCAAGCTAGAGTACTTCACGTTCGATGGTCCAGCGCTGGATCCAGGCAAACTCTCGCAGGCGTTCTATAGCGGGATGTTCGCCTATGCAGGATGGTAAGGGACTTATTCATCTCAGTCATTTCCCACTGCCTTGTTTTATTATCTTCTTTTGTTTGTTTGTTTATTTGTTTGTGTCTGTCTGTCTGTCTGTGGGCAGCATAACTCGATAAGTTGTCATGGCATTTAGTATGTGGGTTGTCGTCGGAAAAACTAAGTTCGATGATAGGCACCCTAATGGCTTTGTATGGTACTGCAGCGGAACATCCGGGTTTGATATGTTGTGCTCTGAAAATGCTATAGTCGTGCTTATCAGTAGATAGCTCTTGCATGACCAGCGGTGAACAGTTAAGTATAAAAAGTTTAAGCCTTTCATAAAGGAACATATCAAGAGCTACGTTCCATATCATGAATCATGATATATTTTACCTTTGCCTCCAGGTTTTACCTCAACACCGTTACAGAGGAGATCCATAGGCCGGAGAAGTGAGTTCTCACACATCTACCGCATAATTTACTAATTTGCCTGCCAAGGAAATGATTACATGCAGAGTTTGCTGATTTGCGTACGCGTATACATAATATATTGTTTTGTTAGCGGTGTTACGCTAAGCAAAACGTATAGAATTGAAGCTTGGCTAACTTACAATCTTCCTGAACTGTAATACTTTCTTATGAATTGGCTCATATTGTATCTGACAGTGTTTTTGTGTCATAGAGTTTCTTCTTCTGTTTCCTTTTCTCCTTCTATTTTTCATCCTCTTCCTTTCGGTCCCCAGGACGATGCCACGTGCCATGATTGTGGGAGAAGTAGTCATAATTGCCATGTATCTGCTGACCATCTTCGCCTATCACATCGTCATGTCAGCACATGACGTCATCGAGTCGTCTGCAGTGGCTGTGGTATGTTTTTTTTTATCTTTCATACAGTCGAGACTGTAACGTATCGCTGGAGCAGATTATACCAAAGACTTCGACTAGACAGCAGTGAGGTTAAGAGAATGCTTCATAACAAAATGTCAGTGAGATGAAGGTTTCTAGATCATTCACGTAAAAAAATTGTATTTTGAGTACGCCTTAGTGCTTTCCGGTGGGGCAAATACCCGTGTAATAGTGATGTCACAGAAAGGCCTTCTAGCCATACTAGCTGAAGGATGAGTTCTTTATGTGACGTTATTAATTTGTACAGCCGAAGAGTACTGAGTAGATAATCGAGATAAACATTGATATTTTCAAAACAGTCTAAACTTTTACATGAGTGGTAGATGAGGAAATTTCGTCTCACTTGCACACACAACAATGTCTTAGAATGCATAAAAATGTATCATGTTGTAGTCTTGATATCTTCTCTTGAATTTGACCGTTACAGACCTTTGCGAAAAGCGCCATGGGTTCCCTGGGCTGGACGGTTCCCATCGCCGTGCTGATCTCCTGTGTCGGGGTCGCGAACGGGATCTTCCTGGCTACATCACGGTAAGGCTGGGGACACCCTAGTTGGTATGCTAAGAATAGAAGTATTGGTTAAACAGTATTTGTTTGTATGACTCTGGTCTGTCCCACACGTCTTTATGCAGCGGTGTGTGTGCGTGTGTTTGTGTGTGTCAGTGCCTGTGTCTGTGTGTGTGTGTGTTTCTCTCTCTCTCTCTCTCTCTGTGTTTGTGGTGTGTGTGTGTGTGTGTGTGTGTGTGTGTGTGTGTGTGTGTGTGTGTGTGTGTGTGTGTGTGTGTGTTTTCCGTTATTCTATGACTTATTCAGCTAAACCTGTCCTGCCATAGAGTGATGTACGCAGGCGCACGAGACGGCACCCTGCCCACCATCCTGAAGACGCTTCACGTGACCAAGTGTACACCAATGCCTGCTATCCTTCTACTGGTCAGTTATGGTGGTCAATTTATCAACTTCTCAGTGTCGTGGGCATGCGGTTAACACAATGAGCCAATGTAACAAAGCAATCTTGCCACTGCAGGCTGTGACTGCTGCGTATTTGTCGGCTGCGATTGTTGCATAATATCCGTAATCACACAAATCCAATTTCGGTCACTAACCGGTCGCCGTCTAGTGAACAGGCCTTTAATATTGATATCTGTTGTATGTCTGACTATCTCAATATTCATTCCATGTCTCTGGGCACCTTGGTCGTTATTTACGCGCCTTGACATGTTAGTGATGTGTTGTAAGTCTATCCCAGTGTCCTATCTCCATCGACATATTGGTCGTAAATGACATGATAGCGAAGCGTATGGCGTGTTAGTAATATTTTATGTATCTATTTCATTATACCGTCTCTCTGAGTATGTTGTCGTGCGTGACATGTCAGTGACGTGTTAATGACGTGTGGTGTGCCCATCCCAGTGTCCTATCTCCCGGGGTACCGTACGGGTGTTTAGTGACTTGTTATTGACGCGTCATGACGTGTGCGTCACATGTTGTATACATGTGTCTATATGCCAGTGTTCTATCTGCCCGGGTACGGTGTTTAAAACATCTATAAGACTTGTTATTGACGTGTTGTTTGTCTATCCCAGTGTCCTATCTCCCTGGGTATGCTAGCGATAAAGGATGTATCCCAGCTGATCACGTTCCTGAGCTCCGTGCGGTGGTTGTTTATCGGGATGTCAACCCTCGCCATCCCCTGGCTCCGGTACAAGCAGCCCCACCGACACAGGCCCATACGGGTAGGTATCTTTTTAACGCAATTTTCCCGCCACATGTTCAGTATCAAGAAATGATTGAGAAGCAAGATCGGCCGCAACGGTTAACCTCCTACATACTACAAAAAACACAACGGTTAATTCTAGAATTGTGGCATATTTGCATGGCATTAAAAAGACAGGATATTTACTGAACTGGAGAAGAAATACTCTTAACATTGCTTTTAGTAAAGGCACGGATAGATTTCTTGCTGAACAGCTTTGTAGGAAAGTCCCATTGTTGATGAAATAAGTTGAAATGATTTCAGCACCATGGACAGCGGCTGCCTACCTCCAGCCACGTTGCCATGTAAAGTTATGTAAACTTTCTGGAAATCATCGTGACTGAATCGTTAAATCTATATTTCCACAGTACCCTGTGTGGATCCCTGTCGTGTTCGCCACCTGCTGCGCTGCCATGGTTACCATGTCTGGCTACTCTTCGCCCGTTGCCATGGCAACGGGCCTCGGTATCACTGCCACGGGACTTCCGGTCTACTGGCTGGTGCGCGTCAAGAAACCCGCATGGCTACAGAACTGTATAGGTAAGGTGGGGCTTTGCTTCATGCCGCTCGTAGGTTGTTTGTATGCTTGAATTCGAAGTTCGCTTTCTAAAAGGACTCCATCAGCAGCAGCGCCACCAGCGTGGTGTCTAAGGAACATAGTGTCCATGAAATCGTAGCGCTCACTAAAAGACTTGCTATAAAGACTATTGCATTGTGAAACAAACGTAATTACAAAAAGGCAACGTTAGTTACAAATAAGGCTATGCAAATAAGACCTGTTATAATCATTTCATATTATCACAAATATGATAGGGTTTGATGTGTACATAGAAAAGTTTGCCCATCTTTGGCTTAGCCTGCAGACCATGTATATCGTATAGAATTCACGAAGTTATCGAAAATAAGAAACGCCTCAGATGATACTAACAGCAACGGAAAGCAGACTATCTCTGATAATTGCAAAAACACATTATTTTTCACCATTGATAAACTGCTATTAAACCAAAATTCCCACCCTGTATTTCCTGACAGATAAGATGACGGTGAAACTCCAGCTCCTGCTGCAGTGTCTAGAGGAGCAGTTCGATGATGAGGACGCCAACAAAACCGAGATGGCGAAGGCTATCGACCACTCCCTCATCCCTAAGGAAAAACGGCGATACAAGAAGGGACAAAAGTACGCTACGACGGCGCTGTGAGGAACTCGCTGGTGATAAGATTGGATTTTCCTCCTAATGGATATTGAAAGTAAATGAAAGTGAACCATTATTTAGATATTGCGGGATGGTCGCGTCTTAGCTTGGTTATTCACATTTACAGCTTTGTATATCTTAATCTATTTATGCAAATAATTATAACGTTATAAGTGTTGATATAATTGTTTCGTTTTCCATGCTTAAACTTCATGCAATAGGCTGTACTTCAAATTCGTGTAATAGGTTATCCCATTGTTTTATACATATGGTAACGTTATAATAATATTATAAGTGAGATTTGCAGACGTAAACCGTGCTAGTGAACCAAAACTTTCTGTTAGAATAGGACCACATAGGAGCTATATTATTATTACTTAGCTGAACAAGTTGTAAATGTTACCAACGTAAATGTAGACGCTGATACAGTTTTAACATCGTGATATTTTCAAAATCGCAACGTTTCACTACAGAAATAAAGTCCTTTCTTAGTTGTGGTGAAGCTTTTGCATTGTTCACTCATTATTTTTGCGAACAAATGTTGAGAAATACTAGCCTGGGTACCATCCGGATAGTAGTTCGCTCCTATGTTCGCTTCTGCTATCCATGCTGGAAACACAGAGAAGCGACTGTATATAGTGTATAATGAATGTCAGAGCTAGAAGCGACTGTATATAGTATATAATGAACGCCGGAGCGAACTACTTTCCGGATGGTACCCAGGCTAGAGAAATACTGTTAGTCACTTAGATCGCAGGCTTGCTGGTGGCTGGACAATGTGAACCAGGTTTGCTGAGGTACAGTAGATAATGAAACATGTTCACTACAGACGTTATACAGCTGTCCAACAACGACATCCTTGTGTGAGAAACACTTTATAATGTGGAAAACGAGCTTATATGTATCGGTATCACAGTTATGTGTTTACAGTATGATGTGTTGCTTACGGAACAGAACATCTCCTTAGTAACGGTCTATCGCACAAGAGCGTCATTCAAAGAACAGCCGCTCGACGGCGCTGTTCTATAGAACATGCCCGGCACGTCACAGAGCAAACGCGATCGTCCCAACCGCAACCGTCCCCGGGACGATCGCCCAAACAGAAGGTCAGAAAAAACAACAACAGAAAACATGGAAAAGGCAGAGAAAGTGATACAAGAGGAAGAGTTGTCGCTAGATAGGTTAGTACGTTTTTAACGTCTTAATACATAGATATGTTTGGAAGTCAGGTTGTTGTTATTCGTCTTACTCCCCCCGTTTTCGTTCTGTTCTAATGTGATGTAACGTTAACTTCAAGCCACTCACGATACTCTACTCTACGGTGACTCGTACACGGGTAGTGATGGCATCGTGACTGAGTGTGTATACGAGTAAACTGTAACCAACTGTCCCTCCTACATAGACCACTAGCACAGATGTCCCTGACAACACCCGACTCGTCACTCCTGGCTAGCTACAGCTTCCCCACTTCTCACGAGCTCCGCCGGATTGGGGAACAGATGAGACTACAGAAAATAAAGGTGCCTCTCCGCTATATTATCTAGCTTTGTGACTGTTAGAGGGATGAAAATACTGTGTTATATCTTATTACCCAAATATCCCTCGCCGTATGTAAACTTGTAAGGACGTTTGTATGAGACATAATTTGTATGACAAGACAATGTATTGCTTGACAAGGTGGGTGGAATGGGAGTTGTTAACATATCTTTATCAGTATTTTTTGCTTTTGATAAGTCAAGGACTTAATACATGAGGCATTACCTCCGTTTATCGTCCGTCCCTTGATCCTATCATGGTTTTGCCGTCCCTTGATCAATCTATAAGGGTAAGTTTATGGCTATCATTGTTTTATCTTTTGTTTCAACTTCTCAGGCACAGATGGTCCAAGCCGCCAGTATCCCGAAGAGTAACGTGGTAGTGAAGGAGGACATCACAGAGTGGATGGCGCGGCTGTTGGACCTGCACGGTTTCAGCATAGAGAGGCTCAGCAACGGATCCTTCCGCGTCAGTTGGTGACGTAGGCAGATGAAGAACTCGAGGATAAGTGACGTCACCAGCCAAGCAGGACAGCACATTAAAGTGTGATCAAGGGCATAAAAAGCTCAATATCAGATAATGGTAGAATGATGAACAACAAAAGCATTCGGTTTAAAAGACCATATTTCTGTTTGTTTTCTGATTGTTCTTACTTAAGTTAATTCTCAGTAACCTTTTTTTCCGGTAAAATTGTCCAAGGGCATGATTTCAAAATTACATGGATCGAATATGACACAGTCAGCAATATCAGGTCTATTATTTTTACGATAGAACCAATATCTTTGATTAGAACACTGCTATATTCGGGCTATTTTCTAACCAGTCTTCGTGCGTATCTTAAAGCGTCTTTGGGAAGATACTGGTAAATATTCGACCCTGAACAAATATTATGACGTCTCTAATAAATGTGGTCTTATCATCTTTATAAAAGCAATAGTCGTGCAGTATTATTTATTCCTAAAGTACTTAACTTAGTATCAAATATACTGCAAATATTGAATATAGTTTCAAAGTTTAAAGAATTTTCGACCAACTTCTAGCGGATACGTATACCTGATGTGTTTGGTTAGTTGTATTCATACGGCCAACGAGATAAGCTTTTTTACGTGGCCAAAGTATGCGCACCCGGGCTGAAAACCATTTAAGGGCGAATTTTCATGGCTCCAAATAAACATTGTCTCGCTCGATGTCGGTACGCATAGCTAACCTTCACCCCATTTCAGAAGCTGGTGCGTCGTGCAGTTATAACGGCTGATCGACTCAGACTCAGACTGTCCTGAACCAGCTGACAAACCTGTCAGGCCTGGTGCTTATGTAGCTTTGTGGCAACCACACAGCGGCGGTCTGCGGTCCAAAGTCGTAACACGGTTGAAAGGTCAAATCACATTTGTTTGGGGAGGGCAGTGCCTCGGCAGCAAATGCAAGTCTGGAGAGCGAGGATTGTTGGTAAAGTTATCTACCGTACTAAAGGCACACTCAGGTTGACTCCAGGGGTTTGGACAGGTACGTTCACTTTGGGTCAACATAACAGACAAGGCTATAGCCACCATTGCTATCGCAGTGAGAACGACTAAACGCCCGAATGTCAACAAACGTGATCAAGTGGTCCTAATGGGGCTTGTTGGGGACTAAAAGGTAGGGAAAAGGTAGAAGTGTCGATTAATGTACGATTAACAAAGATTGCATATGCTTACCGATAAAACTACATTGATTTTAAAGGCCCATTAATTGTCACATATCAAACACAGCCAGTTACAGTCTGTGGATTTTTATAAGTATATACTAGCCTAGTAGGCTAGCTAGCAACACCCTCTGCGACATGCACATGTGTCGCCGCCTTGACCTTAAATGGTCTGAGCCGCATCGGGATCTACCGCTAGTTCAGGAGGGGGTCTAGTAACAGGTCGCATTCTATGCTATGCTATGGTATCATTTCACTTTGAGCAAGGCATTGATTCAAAACAATGCGATGCAGGAGATAGCTAGTTACATCGTGTACTCAGTAAATATTTGGGTTCTGGTTGAGAGGTACTAGGTCGCCCGGCCCGCACCGTGGCCCAATAAGGCCTACGTCACATTTCCAAACCGAGGCCCGACCGGGCAGCTTTTGGGAGCAAAAAGTATGATGTAAAGGGAATGTCTCTTCTTTTCGGCTTAGTTTCCATGCTTCCCCTTCCTTAACTCTTCTCTGCCATTATCACTCTTTAAAGAAATTACGCTTAACAACAAATACGGAAAAGGTTGTTGATATTTCATTGCAGGAGTATTAACTGTCTCGGCAAGTGAACAAGCACTTTTCGTTCTTCCGGACTGACGTCATCAAAACACAATCATGTCGATGAACCCACAGCCGGACGACACGCAGGTGGGAGTTGACGTCACAGAATTGTCGAACCTGACACCTGTAAAAGACGTTGACCTTGAAGAAACAGAAAAGGAAGTGACCAATGAAACGACGAAACCACCGCATGTGCACGGCAACGTAGTTACGAAAACTCTCTCAGATTGGAGCGCCGCATACAAAACCTTCTTATTCACTCACAAGAGAACGATCAAACGGGTTTTTGTAGCGCTGTTGATTCTCCTGTACGTGGCATTCCTGATCTCCGCTCTGGTGTTGAACTTCTGTCAGTCCTTCGCACTTCTGGTAATGACCTTGGTGGTGCTGGTTTACCTCATGTACGCGCATGCGCGGGACAGATGGGGCCCTAAAATCGCAGAGAACTATTTGAAGCCTTGTGTAAGGACAGTAAAACCGTCATGGAGATACATGAAATGGTAAGCTTTAATTTTGCTTGTTGAATCCTAGTAGTAATAGTCTCCAAAATTTGTACTTTATGGTCCGCGATTTGATTTTGAAGGCCAATGAAATATTCAATTTTACTTTCCAGTTTAGTAATAGAAACTTTGTGGATCCGGTCTTTTCCTGTGCGCCTTCAGTTCGTTAGAAAATTAGAAATTCTTTATCGGTATGCAGCAAATCATATCATGACCCTCAAGCATCAACACCATGTATCTTTTGGACTCTTTATCTGTCAAACCTGGCAACTTGCCGATATCTATTTTGTATATCTGATCGTCTGTAGGTTGGTGCTCTTGGGAGCTCTGCTATGTATCGGTCTGTTTCTGGGTTTAGAGACTGCCAAATATCCGGACCAGCTCGTCTCCATAGGAGGCTACGTCACCATCCTCCTCATCTGTTTCCTGTGTTCCAAGCATCCTGGGCAGGTAAGGGCTGAACAAAACACCACAGGGATGATAATGATTATCTACTATCGGCTCTGCCACTGAGACGAGACGTCGCCAAAAGGAGGTGTCGGGGCTTCGTCAAGAAATGAAATATCATTGTTTCATGAATTTATGAACAAAGTTGTTATTTGACGGATACGATGTATTTTCTCATGGCGTTTAATGGTGGAATTTATCTTTGCAACCTCAGGTGAGATGGAGACCTGTGCTGTGGGGTCTCGCACTGCAGTTCTGTCTCGGTCTCTTCGTCCTGAGAACTTCTGTCGGGTTCGAGACCTTCAACTTTCTGGGTGAGAAGTTCGAAGGTTTCATCAAGTTTGCCGACGAAGGTTCGGCGTTCGTGTTCGGTGACCTTCCCGTGGTGACCAGTCCTTCTGGCAACCTGACTGACCTGACACTGACAAAGGCGTACTTGGTCCACAATGTTGCCTTCCAGGTGAGTTCAGTATATATCAATTATTACCCAAATCTATAAGCGAATGCAGCAATGTTGATGTGAACATGAATGTCACTGCTTTATGGCCTTCCGTCATCTCAAGGAGCAGTACATCTATCACAAGCTGGCTGCAGAGCAGTTTACTACACATCTTGTCAGGGCAGCAATTGTCTCGATTTATCAATGTCATAGGTGTAGGAGGAAGTGAAGAAAACAAAAAATAGACATAAAACGGAAGTAGCGTGAAGTAGACAAGACAAACATGGGAGAAATCTGGGTGGCGATGGAATATACTTGTTGCAGCATGCAGAACAGTCATACAGCACTAGTTCTATCTGAATCTGAATCTAAGGAACGAACCACTAAGGAACATGGATAACTTAAGACGTACCTCCTCCAAGGTGATGCCCACGGTGGTGTTCTTCGCCACAGTGACGTCACTGCTGTACCACCTGGGCTGGATGCAGTTCGTCATCCACAAGCTGGCCTGGCTCATGCAGCTCACGCTAGGCATCTCGGGACCGGAGGCTGTCTCAGCAGCAGGCAGCATCTTCCTCGGACTGGTCGGTTTGCCGTTGACCGTTGACGGTCCTTGATTTGAATTTTTGTTTTGGGCATACTACAGTTGTTATGCTTCCCGGTCGACCTTGATTTGAACTTCTGATATTCTAGCTACACCTTTCAGTTCTAGAATCCGTAACATCAGTGGCTACCAAACATCCGCGTAAACAAAATTTGTCAAAGAATGAATCATTGTAACTAACGTTAGATAATATTTATACGAAAAATTGTAGGTCGATAGATAAATGCCAAAGTGTACCCAATTGTATTGAAACATTCTGGAGTTTATCCAGTGTACAGATACATTTCTGATGACAAGATACGCTCACATGCAGTCGTGATGATCAACTTTTCTTAGATTTGAAATACTACTTTTAACACAAACCAACGAGACGAAATAGACTACTTAGTCTACGTCATGATGAATAACTCAGCAAAATGGCTTATCCATATTTTCGGGCTGTTCCATCCTGCACCGTTAGACTGACTGTGCCATGTTGGTTCGCCCCTTCCTGCCTGTCATGACGAACTCGGAGCTGTTCACCGTGATGACTTCCGGGTTCGCTAGTATCGCGGGGTCCGTCCTGGCTGCATTCACGTCCATGGGAATCAGGTGAAGAGAGTTCGTGTTCTAAAGCACTATAACGGGCGGACCAATTAACGCATACTGGTCAAATAACATAACAGACAAACCCTTCAACTACTTTCCAACACATGTACAAGTGTATCATTGACCGACCAATTTTAGTACCCAGAATGACTGACCTTACGGAAGCGTGCCAATCGCCAAATGTGGTTAGAAGTCGATACCATACACCCACGATAGTTTGTCACATTCATTGTATAAAGTATCATAAAGCAAGTGAAGTATATGTTTATGAATCAATGGGACATCCTGAAATGTTCCGTTGCAGCGCGTCCTTCCTCCTGACAGCTAACGTGATGGCGGCACCCACGTCCCTGGCCCTGTCCAAGTTGGTCTACCCGGAGACAGACACTCGTCGCCATGGCAACCAAAAGGACGACAGACTCGATATTGAGATACCGTGAGTCACCTTTCAGAGGAAAGGAAAATGTAGAAAAACAGTCAGATTAAGTACATTGTCTAGATTTATCATACTGATAAGTCATTGCAACTGAATAAAATTACAACTTATATATTCTCGGACGTTTGAGACAGAATCTGCTATCCGTTTTGCGCTCCAGAAACGGCACTCTCTGATCATAACTTGTATATAAATGTTGGTATCCAAGTTGATACCTGTGACTGATTCGTTCATGTTTAGGAAAGACAGAAACCTCCTGGAGGCGGCGTCAGCAGGAGCCAGCATGGGGGTGAGCATCGTGGCGCACATCGTGGGGAACCTGATCGCCTTCCTGTCCCTGCTGGCCTTCATCAACACTGTCCTGACCTGGCTGGGCGGGATGGTCAACATACAGGACCTCACCTTCCAGGTAACGTTACAGGCATTATTACAGATTCACGACAGCAAGAACAATACGAGGACGGTCCTCTATAGTTGTTTTTGCTGTCACAGCCATAAATCCCTAAAAAGATCACTCCTGACCGACAAAATCTGGTCTATGTGGACACTGGTTTTAGACAAGATTCTTGATGTTTTTGTCAAAAGGAAAAATTATCAAAGGGACCACTCCGAATAGTAAGAAGTGTTCGCATCAATAAGGGGGTCTTATGACGCAGAGGTGATATCGCTTATAGTTATACAGGTTTCCCTGTATGTATATCTTTCAAGCTATTTGACCATGAGATGTAACAGATTGAGAGTAAACTGTGTGTTGGATATGTGCTTATCGCTGACATTCACAGATTAACATACCGTGGATGGACCAGGCTGAGTCTCATGCATTTTTTGTCCCTGCCACAGACTATTTGTTCGTACGTGTTCATGCCTCTCGCGTTCCTTGCCGGTGTGCCGTGGGAGGACTGCAGTGTCGTAGCCGAGCTGTTTGGGACCAAGACCTTCCTGAACGAGTTTGTGGCGTACGTGGACATGAGTAACATCGTTAAGGGACACGTACCGGGGAAGACACTAAAGGTAGGTAGTGATCATGCCTTTGGAAATATGGCTGCGTTTGGTGTAGGCAGAATGAGAATTCCGTGGGTAAGTATTACTTGTGATAAATAAATTTAGTAAGCAACGCATTCACCCAGTCTTTTTCCAAAACGACATTTCGTGCTATCATCACTTACGCACGAACCATTATGATCGTCCTGCAGCATCCCCGGTCCGTCGCCATCGCCACCTTCGCCCTGTGCGGCTTCGCGAACTTCGGCAGTGTGGGGATCCAGCTGGGCGGGATGGGGACCATGGCGCCCGGCAGGCGGGGCGACCTGGCCGACGTCGCCCTGCGCTCCATGCTCACGGGGGCCATGGTCGGGCTCCTCAACGCCTGCATGGCCGGTGAGATTTTACCAGTTCTTATGATAGTACTTGACGTTACTCACTTTGAATTTCCACAGACACTAGATACTACTAGGGAAACCTAGCTAATGTCTTATAGTAACTCGTACGTAAGCAAAGTCAGTTTCACTGGTTGCATAAAAGACCTCTCATTCCGGTATGTATCCTATACATATTCTACCAACCTGATGAAATTATTTTCAGAAGTATGCTTTCTTAAATACATAACATCTATCGTTATACCATTTTTTTCTGTGATAACATTCTATCAAAGATACAATTTGACTGTTTTCATTCAAATTTTCATCCATAGCAGGTGCTATGTACAAGGTTTGTGACCACTTACATGATCTCCCCTCCCTCCCAGGTCTACTGTACCAGGACCCTGTGCTGTCCACAGTCAGCACACTGAACGGCACAGCACTACTGAACAGCACACAGTCATGTCAATACACAGGGACTCTTCTGGACTGCATGTGTTAACAGTTAGTCCAGACGAGAAACCTCCTCTGGCTGAAATTTTTCCACATTTTACAGAAACTTACAAAAAGAATACAAATGTATGTTTATTCTGTTCAAGGAATATATTGTTTGAATTCTTTTTTACATAATATGCGAATGCAATTAATATCAAAGCTCGTAAGCTCTGGTGTTGCTACCTTTTTTGTGGACCTACCATTTTGAATGCTTTGTAAGTACTGTAAAAATTAGCTTATCTATTTTGCCTACCTTTTGTATGACATGAACTTAAATTCGTTCAAAGAAGACAGCTTATTGTATTGTTTGGGATAAATATACTTAATCTTCACTGTCATTACTTATATTATGTCATATCAACTGTGAAACACTATTAATATTTTTAACTCTGTCATAACTCAAGGATCACCAGGAAACAATTAAATGATCTGGAGTGTAAAATAGTTTGTTTTACTTCCGATTAAAACCAATATTTGAACAAACTGAACTTAACTAACCCAGACAACAAACACCGAGGAACATCCATGTATAAACAGCTGTTCAGTTTTAATGTTCATGACTTGTCCTGTTTGCTCTGTGGGTGAGCCTTTTGACTCTCTAGGAATGCCTTAAAGGCTGCCTCCTCTCTCCTCTCTGTCATCTCCTCATCCAGGTCATCACTGTCCAGCTCATCATCCTCATCAGGACCTGTCAATGCAGATGGGCAGCTGTCAATCATTACAATACAAATACATTACTTTCACTGTTACTGTTGTAGTCAAACCTGTGCATGGTGTTACCACATAAGGACCACCTGGTCAATGTGACACTTTTTTCATGGTCTCTTAAATAATTTTTCCCATTGGCACAAGCATTAAATGAATCCTGTCTATAGTAGCCGCCTGTCGCAAATAGACCAGATTCTATGGCTTTCCTGAGTTGTGTTCTTGGTCAGTTTTGATTCTATGTACATAGATCTATGTGTAGACTATCAAAACCTGGATATCATGAATGTGGATATAATATGTAACCTTCAATTACATACTGATACAACAAGGCTATCTAATTAAATCACCTTTTGTCAGCATGACCTCAGGGGCCTTGGAGTGGCTGGGTGCAGCATCCGGTCTGACAGGCGTGGCCGTTTCCATGGGAACAGCCTCGCCCTCTCCCATGTCCCTCTTGAGTCTGTCCAGCTGTTTCAGCTTCTCCTGCTGCTCAGCTGACTCCTTCTCCTTCTTTAACCTGGGGCAACAACAGAACAGAAACTTTAGTTCCTACACAACATATATTTAATAATAATTCTATATTCATATATATTATTAGAATAATTCTGACACCATCAGACACTTCACCTTACACTACAGGAAAAGAACTTGGATGAACAATGGATAAAAGAATTCGGAATATCTGTACCTCCATCGTTGACACACAACTGAAATGACTTCTTTGAAGGTTACAAGTCATGAGTGACTGGGTTATTTTTCTTGAATAAGGCTGAATGACTGGTCTGAAAGTCATGTGTATGGTGTGTTTTGTGTCAGATAAAGGGTGATGAGTTTGATAGTCATCAGAAATGAGTAAGACTACAGAAAACATGAAAAACACACACGTTGCATTTTGGTGCATGCTAATACATCATCATGTTAATACATGTATTGGGCAAAGTAAGCTATCCTTCAGCACCTCTCATACTCTGGCTTGTACTGAGTCTCATACTCCTGAGCTGCACTGTCCACTGCCTGTAGGAACTCTGCCATCCCCTGACCTGTCACCGCCGACACACCCACTGTTCTCAAATTAGCGTAAAACTCGTCCAACACAAGGCTCAGGGATCGCGTCAGGTTGCTCGCGTACGATTCCTCCTGCGCTAGAGCATCCTGGAATGCCTCAAAATCTGTCAGCCACTCGACAGCAAAAGAGTGATTGACAATGTCGATCTTGTTCATGACGACAATGAAAGGGAGTTTGGTCTTGTACAGGATGCTGCAGGCGTACAGCATGTTAGACATGAATGTGACAGGGTTGACGCTTCGAGCGATGTCCATGACGTACACAACCACCGTGGGGAAACCAGAGGCGAGAGACTCTGTGATGATGGAACCAGACGCAGACCAGGTGAACACCTGCAGAGGGGTAATAAAACAATGAATAACACAGGTCACAACTTATCATTTACATCATTATGATTAAGGGTATTGAAGTTCACTCCTATAAAGTCCTATAAAGGATTTCAGGTGGCATTCAATACTCATATGCACACTGTCCAATAGCATCCATGCAGCTAAAAGCCTAAGAAGCCAGACTGATGTGCATGGCAGAAGAAAAGAAGATGCAGAGAAAAAAGCAGATGCAGAGAAAAGAAAATTGCAACAGACACGAATCAGATTACAGACGTGCCATATGTGGCAGAGACTATCATTCTTGAATAGGATTGTTTACAGTTTAGCCATAGCTGAAGCTGTAAGACTGATATCCATGACTATTTTATTATGGTCAATACTGATCGAAGGATGCCATATACGCAATACCCCTCTTAATAACTAATAGAAAGTAACTTGCCTCAATTTGCCCTGGGGTATCCAGGATGACATGTTTGAACTCGTTCGCTCTCTTCTCCACATACTTCATGACCTGGTCGAAGCGTGTAGCAAACAGGTTGAGAGATGTGATGATGCCACCGTTAGGACCCAGGCCGTACTGCTTCATCACTTCCTTATACTTCACTGTGTCTCTGATGTCAATGTTGGCTGGATATGGAACCTGGGAGCAATAGTAGAATGCTTTTCATGGCCTATCAAATAATACACTGGGGAGATGCAGTACTATTAAACAACAATGCAAGGTCACTGGAATATCGAACTGTCAGTTTTTGTACATTTTGTCAGTCAACTTCTAATGGACTTATGGAGACATTTTCTTTTACTAAGTTTTAGTTTTATACTTTGATGAAACTTCTGATTCAAAAAAATGAAAAATCAGAGTATTCGCGTTTTGAACATTTTCTTTACATTTCTAGGCTTCAATATCAAAATAACAACTTTCTATCTGAAGATGACAGATACAGTACAAGTTCACACAGATATCCTTCATAATTTCAACAACACCTCTCAAGTCATGTCTCACCTCATACACAGCAGGGTCCAGGTTGATGACATACGGCGGGGTTTTCTGTGCGTGCATGTGTGCGTTCAGTCTCTGCACGAACGTGGTCTTCCCGGACCCTGCCATGCCCAGCACCAGGATACAGGTGGGTTTGGTGCCCCCAGTCTGTGTGGAACCGCCTGGATCGGAGGTTTGTTGAGCAGAAATGTTTGGTTCGGCCGCACATGCTCCATCTTCTACCCGCGCTTCCGCCATCCTCAAAAATACTCTACCCACAACCCTCTAGTCAGATCATTCTATCACTTACAAGGGAGTAACGAAATAGTAAAATGTCTAAAGTAACATCCAAATTTCCCTACTAATCAGTTTCTGGTATGAAGTTATAAAAAGAAAATGTTTCAAATCTTTATCTTATAGAATGATATGTTCTAGAGACGTGGATAATGCAGAAATATGGTCTACTGATATGTAGTTGAAAGGCTATCACCCCCAGCGTAACAATGAACTATTCCATCTTCCCACAAAACGCTCCAACATGGCGACGGTAAACTCTGCGTACGCCGAACCTTCTCTTGGCGGCTTTAGTTTCGAGAACTGCAAGAGGTAAGGAAACGTTTTGACTTTAGCAAATAATGCTGAACAATTTAATCTTGATGCTAGCAAAATATAGTAACTCTTATCCATAACGATAATGGTCTAGATGACATTCGAATAGGGTGCTCTTTCATCGCACATGAGCAAGCACTTTTGTCATGTGCCCCCCTCCCCCATACGTATTTTTTGTTCGCTTTCATTTCAATTTTTTCTTAACAACATTAGTTAACATGTTAACGCCCTGGCCATAAGATATTAAGGGGTATCGTTGATTTGGCCATTAGAATGCAAAATTTGAGGACAAATTAAATCTGTTGTCAAAATTTTGACAGCAAATAGTGTATAATATTATTAATAACAAAATTTTTGTTAGGATATAAACGTCGGTCTTAGAAAAAGCATGCCTTGCATGAGACACAAAAAGTGTCCGCTTTGCAACGTACATCTTCGTTCAGCAATAAGATCCTTGACACAATTGGTGGGCAGAAATGTCCATAGCCCAAAGATATCAGACCTGTTGCATATTGCCAAATTCTATTGACAGAAATTATATTTTCGTGCACATGAGAGACTCATGAGAGTTCACAAATGTTGTGTGCCCTCTAGATTATGACAGCAAGACGTTGTGTTTAGTTGAGATTCTATTTTACCAAGCACGTCATTTTAAATGATGTGTCTACCTGTTTATATGTGTTGCAGTTACAAACTTACATGTACACAAAATCATTGTAATGATTTACTGATTACAGCTACAAATGTATAATGATCTTTTTCCAATCTAGAAATGCCTACCTGGAGACTAAGGGTGTCAAGATGCCCACAGCCAGAAAGACTGGAACTACAATTGCAGGCATCATCTTTAAGGTATTTATTGTAGTCTCAAGATGTTTCTGTTTAGTTTTCCTCTGAAGCAAGGTGCTACTTAACTTGTGATAGATTAACTTCTGAACAATCGTTTGAGTATTAAAGGAAAGAAACTAGCTGTTACATGTGAAATAATGTCAATGGATTACATCATTCTATTAAACTTGAATCAAACAATGAACATTGAATTAAACAATAATACTAAAGCATCCCATTGCTGATTGCAGGACGGTGTAATTCTGGGTGCGGACACCAGAGCCACAGAAGACACCATCGTGGCAGACAAGAACTGTTCCAAAATCCACTTCATCGCTCCTAACATATAGTAAGTATACACAGAGCACTGGACGACTCGAGTAACAGTTGCTTTAGAAATAGAATTTAATATATGTCCTTCTGGGGTTTATTTGTCAACCTCAACAACATGTCACTTATAATATGGCTTGCATGTACTTGTAAGTAGTGAATATCTGTTTCCTCTATGAGAGTGAAGGTACATGTGCAAGAGGTACATTTTTCTCATATAAGTAGTATATTTGTTACAATCCATTTTGTAGAAAATGTATCAAAATTACAGAAAATATTAAACGACTTGTAATTTGGCCTGCTTAAGAAATACAAGCTATGTATATTGCAGACAACATACGTAAAGTCTTGCTTTTTTTATGTCTGCAAACCCGATTCTAACAACTGTTATTACTAACTGTTCACAGCTGCTGTGGTGCTGGTACAGCTGCTGATACAGAGATGACCACACAGATGATCTCCTCTAACCTGGAGCTGCACCGACTGTCCACCGGGCGCGAGGCTCGCGTCTGCACGGCCAACAGGATGCTCAAACAGTTCCTCTTCAGGTAAAACACACTCAAGTTAAAACTTTATTTGTGTCTAACTTGTTCATCAGGAAAGACTACCAAGAAGAAGATTCGTTGTGCCTTTAATTAGTTTAAACAGGTCTGTGCCTTAGATTTTGATGAAAGTGCTGTAGGATACAGCATTACTCAAATGTTAGTTCTATATTGCCTCATCACAAATTAAGGGATATCATTCACTTTTGAAAACTTTTGAAAAAACTGATTTGTAAAGAAGCCTATTTATACACCTTTGCATAGTTGCATAGCAATGCCTACATATATAAACAACAAATCTCTGAGTTCACCATTTGACTCTTTTACTTGGAAAATGTTTATCATATAATGTAGATCATAAATCATGTACAGATTCACCATCACCAAGCGATTTCACTCTTCTCAAAGGTTCGTAGTACTGCTCTACTAAAACTAGTGTCTTTACCTACTCTCAGTTTAGAGAATTAGATGTTTTTATTGCACATTGCCTGTCACACCTCCATTAATGCCATAAAGCCCTGTTGGTCTGGCTCAGAGTCATGATCGTTAGGCTCCTGTTCTAACGGCTGTCCTAACGCAGCTCGCAGCCTCCTCCAGAACAGGGGCCGCTCCCTCGGATCGTCAGGCCACTCCAGGTACGTGTCCCTGTCCACCACAGCCTGCAGGTGGCGGTACTGCTGCACCAGGGGGCGGGGGATGTCCTCCAGGAACACCAGGACGAGCCGTATCCCCCCTCCCTCCTCGATCATGGTGTGCTGGGCCAGCTGGAACTCAAACTGACACCAGCGGCTGCGCAGGAAGCTCCTGGTGACGACACACACGATCTTCCTGCTGCCGTCCACAGCCGTGCGGATGTTGGTGATGATGGGAATGCCTGCCTGGAAGTCTCGCTGGTGGAGACACAGACGGTAGTTTGGACTGTTATCAGAACGTTCTAGATTTCGGCACAGGTCTCGCTCAACCCACCGTCTGTCCTCGTTGTGATGCGCTATGAAGGCGTCAAAGACGAACCTGTGATCGCCGTCCCGGACTCCCACCACCCTGTCCCTGTGTCTCATCCTGAACCACAGGTCACGGAACCTCCAGCTGTAGTAGTTCACACAGAAGGTGGTCATCACAAACAGGAAGATCCCTAAGGAAGAAAGTAAGCTGGCCAGCCATAAGTTTGGCATGAACACAAGTTCACACTCAGAAGGGAGGATTTGTAGAGACTTTCCTTGGTCCTTGGGAGGTGCAGCACATTTAAAGGAGTTTGTATTCCATCCAACAACCTTCAGTGGTTGACTGTTTGCTTTGAAAACAAACCATAACAGGTTGCAATCACAGAAGAAAGGATTGTCCTGTATATCAATTTTCCTTACATGCTCTAAGACCTGTTTGAAGACATTTTCATCCAAGACAGTAATCTCATTTTGCTGCAGCTGTAAAACTCTTAGGTTACCTAAACCATGGAAAGCTTTCTTCCCAAATGTCTTGATTTGGTTTCCGCTTAGGTCCAGCTCAGTTAAGTTGTGTAAACCCATGAAGGCATTGTCAGGGATCGTTGCAATGCTGTGCCCTTTCAGGTTGAGTTTTGTCATTTGTTCTAAGCCATGAAAAGCGTACGGTTCAACAGCCATAATCACATTGTGCTGTAGCTGTATTTCCTCTAATGCTGACAGCCCATCGAATGCCCAGGACGTCAGATTAGTAAGTCTGTTATCTGCCAAGCTCAGCCACTTTAGCATTGCAAGGCCAGAAAAAGCTTCCTTCTGTATCTTGTTGATCCAGTTATGAGCGAGAGTCAGGTGTGTTAGCTTCTCCAGTCCGCTGAAGGAACCTGCTTGAAGAAAGGTGAAGTTATTGCTGTCCAAGTAAAGATGACGTAGATTAGGAAGGCCCTGTAAGCCTGCCACTGTGCTGAGATCGTTTGAAGTCAGAACAAGATATTGAAGGCTTTCAATGCCTTTGAAGGCTGTTTCTTTGATGGACATGATTTCATTGTTCTGAAGATTCAGCCAAAACAGATTCTTCAGACCGTGAAAGTAGTGTGCCCTGACTGCTGTGAGGCCATTATTGCCCAGGCCTAGATGTGTGAGGGACGACAAACCATCAAACACATGTGCTAGGAAGTCTGTGAGCTTGTTTTCTCCCAACTCAAGCCTTTGTAAATATTCCAGGCCAGTAAAGGTGTAGGGTTCAATTGTGACAAGAGAATAGTCCTCGAAGGAAAGTTGTGTCAGATTTGGCAGGTTGAGGAAGCTTGCCTCCATCAGTCTGCTTGATTTGATTGAAGGGCTCCATTCATAAAGCAGACTCACTGTCAGGTGCTTCAGGGAAGGAAGTGAGGGAAATGTTTCACTTGTGATGATGTCCAAATCAGGGCTTCCTCCCAGTGTCAACTCTTCTATCTGTAGCCCCTCAAGTTTTTCTTTCAGCTGGGAAAACAAGATGGGATTCGACTGTAGTTTTAGAGACTTGAGGTTTGTGAAAGACGTCAGAAGCCCCTGGTCGATGTGACTGATAGAGTTCCGCTCCATCTGAAGGGTATGTAGTGGAGTGGAGAACAGCGGTGCAAAGTCATCTGTCGTCAGGTTTGTCAGCTCATTCCTGGAGAGGTCCAGGGTGTGCAGGAGGGACAAGTTTTGGAAAGCTAACGGGAAGTGTGTGAAAGACAGCAGGTTTTCAGACAAGTCAAGATATGTCAGATTCAACACTGATGTCCAAAGCTTGTCCAGTTGTAGGATGTTGTCTGAAAGGTAGTTGTTTGAGAGATCCAGGTGTACTAACTCTTTGAGGGGGTGGAAGGCTGCTTCGCTGATATGTGAGATGAGATTGTTCCTAAGATTGAGACGCTGTAGCTTGTCTAGTCCATCAAAGGAGTTCTCTTTTACATCAACAATGTCATTCCCACCCAGGTTTAGAGAAACCAGATTTCGAAGGCCTTTAAAACTGGTCCTATTCCCCAGCATGACTGGATCGTCCCATTTCCAGTTGAGGGATATCTCAAGGTGTTGGAGAGAAGGCAGAAAATCCACTACCTGAGGTAGCAGAGAAACATGGATTTTGTTTCCTGACACATTTAGGGTCTTCAAGTTGGCTAGTGGAGCAAAAGTTGCATTTTGGATATGGTCTATGTCGTTCCACCTTAAATCTAGGGACTGAAGGTTGATCAATGCTCTAAAGTCTTGATGTTGTAGCTGTGTGATACTGTTGTCATGTAGGTCCAAATGAAGAGTAGATGAGGGAATGCCAGCTGGCACTTTGCTCAGTTGTAGTTTGGTACAGGTATGTCCAGGGTGGTCCACTCTTCACAGCCATAGGGGTTTGCTAATTGTACTTGGTCCCCCTTGACTGACAGTAGAAACATGCAGAGACACAGTAAATTGTACATACTGTGCATCTTCTGTGGGTTTTCCATTTTGGCTTGTTGTATGAGTTGTTTCCTTTCTTATGATTGAGATGAATCTGAAAGAGCACAGGAGTTGCTCATTAACATGGAATATGGCACATACATGTACATAACATTGTACAGTACATGTACTGTAGTTACCAGGCACTTCCACTTTTCCATTTACATTTGGTTTTTATAAACTTAATTTATGTTATTGTGTAGTTCTGTCGTACTATCCAATTCAGCTGTTGTCATCTTCTGAGTATAACTTGAACTTAGCTGTATATGGAAAAATATACATTAATATGATTTTCTTTGTAGTGAAACCACTCAAACCAAGGGTTAAAAATTTGATACATATAGAATACATATACACACCAGACAATACAATGTCTACTGTCAGTAATAAAAACACACTATTGTACCTTCATGCATGGGTACAGTTTACTTTAATGTTCAGGTTCAGTTAAAAGACACAATATAGAAAGTCTGCCTTGAGTAGAGCAGTTCTGCTTTCTATAGGTTTGAATAGTCTGTCCAACAAAAAATGTTCTTACCTGGATATACAAGTCCTCTCTTAAACTGTTTCGCTGGTTTCTCTAGTCTATGTGGCAGAAGTCAAACACTTGGGAACAATACGTTAACTTAATGACTGTATGGTACAAGTTACTTGGCTGGGCTATAAACTGCTCTAATATTTTAACTGATAAGTTGTGCTTGAGTGCATACCCAATTGTTTAGCTAGAAAGTGAAAGAGGAACAGGTATAGTGGAAGTGGTGAGGTATGACTCATGACTGTTGACCTCAGGTGAGACACAAAGGGCTTTGTGTACAGGTGTGTGCAGGTGAGTGGAGGTAACCTGACCTGTCGACTTGTTCTCAAGGAAAAAAAATCACTTCCCTTTTCAGTACATGTAACTAATTGGGTAACTGTGAGCTGTTTAAACTTCAAATCAATTATGACATGGGAAGTTTTCTCATAATGTTCTATACCATGTGGAAATAACCTTGGGTTCAAATGAACATGTTACAAGTAGGCTTATCAATATATGTACTTGATATGCATGACAATGGGAGAAGGCATACTTAATACTGACATAGCAGTAGATTTTACAAACCTATGTTTGCATGTTACTTGAATTTAAGGTTCCCGTCCAAAGGAAAAATATTTCAGCACGGTCCAAAATTCATTCCTCTTTTTGAAAGGAATTATTGGAATTTTGACCACACAATGAACCTGTATTTTCTATGCCTAACATCTGTGTTTATACCACAAGTTGTGGCAACTGGTTTATAGGAAGGTTGAGCTGAATCAAGATACTACATGATATCTTAGTTTCTAAGTTCATGAAATATATGGTTCATTATGAGCTACATGTACAGGTATAACACATGTTACTGACTGTTATATTATGTGTTGCACAGGTACCAAGGATATATCAGTGCTGCCTTGGTGCTGGGAGGGGTGGACTACACAGGCCCTCATCTGTACACTGTACACCCACATGGGTCTACTGACAAGCTGCCCTATGTCAGCATGGGTGAGTTGAGCTTCATTTGTACACCCACATGGGTCTACTGACAAGCTGCCCTATGTCCGCATGGGTGAGTTGAGTTTCATTTGTATACCCACATGGGTCTACTGACAAGCTGCCCTATGTCAGCATGGGTGAGTTGTTTCATTTGCATACCCACATGGGTCTACTGACAAGCTGCCCTATGTCAGCATGGGTGAGTTGAGTTTCATTTGCACACCCACATGGGTCTACTGACAAGCTACCCTTTGTCAGTATGGGTGAGTTACAGCCATATATTATTTGCCTTTATGAGATGTGCACATGCACACGTAAATGTTTTGTCACAAATAATCATGACTATGGCTATCTGTTATAACATTGGCATCTTACTGCAATGAAGGGTCTATACTGTTAATGTGCATGGACATGTGCCGTCAACTGACCTGTAGGACAATTGGAAAAGTTTGATTCATGCTTTAGCCCCACCCTTGCCTGACTGTTGTACCATTCTGCAGGTTCTGGCTCCCTGGCTGCCATGGCAACGTTTGAAGACAGGTTCAAGCCTAACATGGAGGTGAGATACCAGTTTTTACTGATTTCTTTTACAGTATCATCCATATAGTCAAACCAGCATGGCCTTACATGTAATACATATCATACATGTACTCTAAATTTTGGCAGCAGTTTATGAACATCAAGGATGTAAGAGTTACAGACAGGTATTTGTAACTGGTCCTACTGTACATTACTGTTCTAATAACTTCACACAAGATGAACACTTAGAACAATCTAATTAACATGGTACATGTACCCTTATGTCTGATGAAAAAGTTTCCCAATATGTTTCTCACCATGTATCTCCTTTGTACCCAGCTGGAGGAAGCTAAGAAACTTGTCCGTGACGCCATCGCTGCCGGCATCTTCAACGACCTTGGGTCAGGGTCAAACGTTGACCTCTGTGTCATCACCAAGGGCAAGGTGGACTACATCCGGCCTCATGATGTCGCCAACCAGAAGGGCGTCAGGTCTGTTTCTTTTCACTTTTAGTGATACCAATATTTAGTGACACCAATATATCTGTTGGATGTCAAATTAATTTTTGGCTCCTGGGTCCATGGCAGGTCAACTAGTATAGTAGCGTGTTGACTAACTGTCCTAGTATTACACATAACAAAAAGTTAAAACAAACAAAACCAGTAAAATTTTGTATCGTGTGGTTCACATCAAAGTTCAGGACCATTCCAAAAATTACTTTTATCTGTTGACTCTCTGAGAGGCATTGCATGAAGCTGTGTAATTATTTCTGAATTTTAAGTTAGGAAAAATGTCTTATGTCAGTACAATGATGCTGACGATTGTTTTTTTTTTTACATTTTCCAGGCAAGGGTCGTACAAGTATAAGCGTGGCACCACAGCAGTGCTGACTAAGAGTGTACGCAGTCTACCCATCGATATTGAAACAACTGTTACTGGAGAAGCAATGGACACGTCGTAAACTCATACTCTGTGTAGGAGGAAAGATGATATGTTAATGTACATCAGACAAACCTGTTGTCTCCATGTCTTTGTGAAAGATTACGTATTAGAAGGAAATCCAATTACAACATCCTGTTAGACTAGAAAATACAAAATGTAATAGAAGGGTCAAATTTGTGTAAGAGGGGGTAGGTTTGCCTTTCTTCCATTGGTTACAGTGATAAAGGCGAGAAGATGAAAATTTTTTTCCACTCCAATTTGTTGTAAAATCTTCACCAGTTACATGTAGCAATGTTGACAGAACGAAACTGTAATATTCACAACTTAACTGTAGAATCACTCTGGAGCAGTCTGTGAGCTGTGGAGAAAAATTTATGAGGTCACTTGAATAAAGTTCAATGAAAACTTGATTCAATTTCTCAATGATTTGGTCATGTACACCAGAATATACAAGGTCTTTTATAGGTAACACATCTTATAGAAATCAGTTTCACTTTGGTAGGATTTATATTGTGTGAGCATGGTAATCTCCAAGCAGATGCTACGGAAGCACAAGATAGTAACTCTTTCTCATGAGAGTGAAGCCCAATGCAAGGCAAACATTGGGCTATTGGCCCAGCCTTTAAAAATAAAATAGGGAACATCAGTAAAAAGACACATCCCACTAAAATCAATTTCCAAGCTTTATTGTACCCACACCTGCGGGTACTTCACACATATTGCAAAGCGCTGTACACACATCATTACCAAATACATCAACACGTTTCACAGCCAAAAACAAACTTGTGACTCCAAGACTTCCTAAAGGACGCTATATGGTGGACAAAACGAGGCAGCACACAGAAAATAAAATCCTACTTGTATCAACTTGCCAGTTTATGTGACAAAAGTGGTTTCTTGCAACATTTATGTCTTGCAATTGTCTACTTAACAAAATGAATGTCCTTACATAAAACACTCAGATTTTATATGAATGTACTAGAGTGAATTTGTTACATCACTGGCCTGTACAGCAAAAAAGTACATTACAGGTAAGACTTATGTGACCTGGCAAGTGACATAAAATGACAACAAACTGAATGTTTCATTTACACCTAATGGTATGACCTAGTTCTGTACGCAATATGCTGTGAGCTGAGGCTTTGTGTGATGCCATTATAGCTACACAGCTGTGGTATTTGTACCCCATACATGTACACACATGTACCCCATCTCTGCTTAGTGACATTGTGTACAGACTGTTGACTAGATAGACACAATTTCTAGTCACATTGGTACATTGTATATCTTCCCTTGGAATTAGAAAAATTCCAAAACTACCCCATACTCAAAAAGTTGCTTACCATATACCAAAGCTACATACATTGTAATGAGGTGCCAATTATGCTTCATTATATAAGAAATGCTGTTTGACATTTTTCCCAATTAAAGAAACAACGTTTGCAGGCAGACTGAAGTAATCAACACTGTTGGGATAAAGCTTGTGGGTGTCAAATTGTGCTGAAAACACAGACACAAGAGAATGTTCATCACGATGAAAGTCACACAAGCAGAATGAAGTTCCACACAACATATTCTACTGAAGACCAAAACAGCTCACTACGGAAGCTATCAATATGTATTTACCCTCCTCAAAACAAAAAAATACACCCAAAATAAACTAAAACAATTACAGATACATGCAGTATCCAATAGTGTATAATTGCACACAGAGAGACAGTTTCTATCTAAACACTCATCTTGTTACATTTCAAGTAGGAAATCTTAAATTATTAAGTCACAGTTCAAGATATACATACAATAATATTTCACTCATTTCTGTAGTCTCTATCTGATCACCAGAAAATTTACAGTCTTAAAATCAAGGACTTCTTTCAAAATATTCCTTTAGTGCTCGTAATATGTACAGTTTTAGATAGCCAGTATAAGCTATAATAACACTACAGCTTCAAATCCATTTTGTATGGACCCTTGGCCCATCACTCTTCAAGTGTTCTAGCAGCAATCTTACAATTGGATCAACTGGAGAAGTGCAGAGGTACTATATTTTGGCACCGCCTCGAAGGCGGAGCCTTGCTGTGTAACATAATGGCTGCAACTTTGTGTGTACTAAGTATTTTGTGGATATGTATATAATGTATACATACCAAAAAATCATTCCAAGTTTGTGAAAATGAAGAAGGTTTTTTTCCATCATCCTGAGTTTTTTTTTTCTTTCCTTTTTAGCATCACTTTCCTAAGTTGAGATCAGGTTTTACAGATGACAATATGCTGTGACAGCAAATGTTTTTGCTGACACACAATTTGGTATCTTTTGTCCTATTCAAAATTTTTTCACAGCAAATGTTTCGTCATCAGCTGGAATTCTACAATGCAGTTTGTCATTCACACAAACAGTGAGATGTCTGAGAAGAGCCTGTATACATCCTGTATCTTTAAAAATGTTCTTTCTTATATTAGGATCATCCCAAGATTCCAAATCTTTCTCCTTTATTTTAAGTCAAAGTCCCTCAGTTTTTTTCTACTATCCATCTCCAACAATAGAAAGAGGAATGCCCCTTACATGCCATCTTGTTGAGTGATGTGACACCTTTTCTATACAACACTGGAAGTGGTCTATTAAAAAGTCGTAAAAGAATTGTGGCTCAAATTGTTGGTGGGTTCTAGGCAAAAGAATGTTGGTGGGTTCTAGGCAAAATGCCGAGAAGTTTTACACTGAGGGTCACTGAGATTCCACTCTTGTACTTTTGAAAGCTCAAGCATCATGTCAATCAGTGTAAAGTTGAGAAGGCACTCTGCTAAGCATTTCTGAGGCACTCAGATTCTACATAAGGAATTTCTTCCTTTTTTTAAAAAAAGCAGTTGTATTTTCAGCCAAAAAAGCTTTTGTTTCAGCAAAGCTGTTATAAAAGGCTCCACAGCCTTCTCTCTTTATAGCTGGACACTTTTGTTCTAAAACTTTACGGTTTATTGAAAAACTGGTGCCTGTAGTCCAGAAAAGGTCCACATTTTCTAGTCCTGTACTAACACTGTGGAGAAAAAACATGCACAGTCAACTTTGAATCCTTCTCACTAGCCCAGTGTATAAGTACATCGATCTAGGATTATCAGCAAAAGTGTGAAATGTGAGCAAACTACAGTACAGAGGACAGGTCCCGGAGTCTGCCCCTTATTGCTGTTGTTGTTGGGCCTGGATGTTGGCAGAGTGCATGGTCCGCGCAACCTCGTGCACGTAGTTGATGTCCGGCCGCTTGTCCGGGTCAGGGTTGATGCAGATGTTCACCAGGTGCCGCAGCTGAAACACAGAGCACCTGTTAGCACCTGGATAGTAGCTACAGCATGAGATTTACCTTTCACTTTGCTTTTCTGAGACAATGTACCAAATATGTCTAATCATAACAACACAACTCACTGCCATAACATTAAAGGGACTTAACAACAACTTATCAACTGTCATAAAAATTTGAACAACAATTTAGATATCTCATTCATAAGATTAGATATATCCCTTTGCCTTGAGTCAAATTTCATCTCATTAGATAAAAAATGAGCTCCTAATAAAACCAATGGCATTACTTTTTAAAGATCCTTGTACATCTAATCATAACACACCTCACTGACATAACATCAAAGGGACTCACAAAACACCTGTAGTACATCTATACAACACTTCTAGGTTATAGAAAGAGGAAATAGAAAGTACACAAAGCAGTCGAAAGCAGTAATGTACAGAAAATGATTAGTTGCTTAGATTGCCTAACAGTTCTCTTAAAAGATAAGAAAGGTGGAGCTCTAGTCTGACTAAATCTGGCTTATAGTAGCCCATCCAACATCCAGCCGGCGTCCACTAGGGGAGGGGCCAGTTACAGCTTTAGATAGCAGAGTGTGTGTTCAGTGCAGCTCTATCACCCTTAGGTATTGCACAACATAGAGAAGAATACCAGACTGTGCACTAACCTCGTCCGAGTAGTGCTCAGATGGGAGGGGCGGGTAGTCACACTGCTCGATCTTCTTACACAGGGAGTACAGGTTCATCTTGTCTCCGTAGAACGGGCTCTGCAGAGCGGCCATCTGGAACAATATTGGTAACATTTTAACCCTGCCTCTGCTGAGGTTACCATTTGGCACGAGTTGCGAAGTTTGGAAGCAGCACTAAGATGAAGGCAATCCTATAATTCTGCTTTATGTCATGTTTTATCTAATTTTATAGCTACAGCAAGAAAGAACTAGATGGTAGCACCCATGGACCGAAGGTTAAAACAAAACTGGTTTTGCTGAAACAAAATTGTAAGAAAAGGTGACTTTAAGTGGTTTAGGACCTATCTGGTTATCATGTTTACAGGCACGGTGAACTGGCTTTCTGTACCAAGATAAACAAAGAAATGAACGTAAAAACGAATAAACAAACTCACCTCGTACAATAAGCAGCCCAGAGACCAGATATCCGACTTGAAGTTGTATCCGTTCTCATGTATCCTCTCAGGTGACATGTAGTAGGGAGTACCAACTGAGGGGGAACACATTGTGGTACATTATGTTAACATTTGGAGATCGAGAGCACATGATGTTTCATAGTAGTAGTCATGTACATGTACATGTACATGTGTATCAGCATGAAGACAGACGACACTTTGTATCCACGGATGTACATTCTATAAAATACCAGTTTGCAACAAATTTAAAACTACCATGGTGACCATTTGTTTTTTCATCAAATAAAAAACAAATTAAAATTAAATACTTATCTTACCGACGTGGTCACTTATACAATTTTCACAGTACACATTTCACAATACACATCCTAAATAGCTGACTGTGAGCAACTACTGTAAATGCATTTAAGTTTGCGGGGATTTAATTTCACAGTAGTCGGAAAAGAGACTTTTCGCGGTGGTTTTAATTTTGCGGTAGCACCGTGCACTATAGTCTCTTACTGTTACGGAAAAATGTTCGCAGTGGTTTTAAATTCGCGGTGATGTGGCCACCGCAAAAACTGCGAACATTAAACCACCGCGAACATTTCTGCATTTACAATATCACAGTTTCTCACTGCTATATACATGTACAAGGAAGTTATCTGACAGTAATCAAAATGTCAGCAGCTATGACAATACTAGTCAAATAAAAGAAACCTCTATTCTAGAACCCCCTGATGTCCCTGTGTTCCCACCTAGATAGTGAGCAGCAGTAGTTTTAGAACTTCTGACAAGTGTTATTTCTTGCCGCTATATACAAAAAAGGCATCTGACAGACATAAAAATGTCAGCAGGTTAGACAATACTGGTCATATAATAGAAAACTCTATCCTAGAAGCCTCTGTTGCCCCTGTGTACCCACCTAGTGAGTGAGCAGCAGTAGTTTTGGAGCTGAAGAACCTGCCCAGCCCCAGGTCTCCCAGCTTTACCACTCCTGTCGCTGTGATGAACACGTTTGCTGGCTTGATGTCTGCAAACAAAACACCCATGTTGTATTTCTTGCAAAGAAGTTATTGAAACCTAGGTAAATCTCCTTGCGGTTGTGTCACTGAACCATTGCTTTCCTATCGTAAACCAAGCTGGTAAAGATTACAGAAGGCCATAGGGTAGGGGCTGATTGTTTTGGAAATAGCTGTGAGTTTTCTTGTCTCATCTTAACTCTCCACACTAAACAGATCAGGTGTTACAGTAGGCTCTACCAGGCTCCAAAAGTTGCTAAAAAAATAGTAGAAATTGGCCAAATAGACGCTGTCAGATAACATGCTAAAGGACTGGCCGAGGAGTACAGCTTGCCAACTAGTGACCTGTGAAGACTGGTAGAGGCTGGTACTGCATTACATGCTAGCATGTTATCTATATTCTACCAGCTAGCTAAAGGGGTATTGCCTGACCTCTGTGCATGACCCTGCGTGAGTGCATGTGTTCCAGCGCGCTGCACAGCTGCACAAAGTACTTCCAGATTGTCCTCTCTGGGATCAGGCGCTTCTGCTTCTTGAAGTGCTGCAATCGAGAAGAAGAAAGCAGGAAATGAACTTTTCCATCAAAATCGGAAGGAAATGATGTATTATATAGGTATATTTTCTGCATAAGTGATGTCTTCATTCATATCTTAGATGTGTATTTTCAATAAAAGCATGCCAGATTTGTTCCTGTTTCACTTTCTTGTTTTTCATTTCTCAGCACACAATAAAAGCTCCAGGAATGACCCCACAGGCATTTCGTTAATGAAGCACGTAGTGTTTCAACATTTTCAAATCCTCTGAACCTAGATGACCACTGGAAACTACATGGGAACATTCCACCCAACACAAAAACCCTAGCACACGTTTACCTTGATCATCCGTGAGAGGTCCCCAGCATCAGCCAGCTCCAGTACAATGTTCAGCTCATTGTCCTCGATGAAGGAGGCGTAGTACTGGATCACGTTAGGGTGGTTCAGTTGCTGCGAAAACAACACAGGAAGGAGTTACTGTTAAGTTCTTACTTGTTGAATTGTTAAGAACTGGCCGCACACTGGACATTTTGAAGAGCTACATAGTTTATAATCTTTCCTCCAGGATTCTAGCACCAGAATGAGGTAACAGGACTAGTCTACTTCTAAAATAGGGGGTTTGAGTAGGAGTGATCACATGGTTCACAGTGGGTTCATAACAGTTACCATGGAAGCTCATCTGTGTTGGTAGTAATCATAGTATAGTATAGTCATTGGTCATCAGTATTCATCCTGAAGAAGGTGACAGTGGTCGTTGAAAAATTGATTTGTGTGTACTTTTGTGTTGGAACAAAGTTTAGCATTGTACTAGGGAGGGGTAGGTAAAAGGTAGGATAAAAAGCACCGTCCATGGGGGATTGCCAAAAACTAGCACCAGTTATGTGTACAAAAGAGCTGTCCAGGGTCTCCACATTGCGTATTGTGCTGTTGCAATTCACATCAAGTAGCAGAAAGCAGAGGAAAGTAAAGAGATGATAAGGGTATTCGAACAACAGAGTACTGCATACTGGAAGTTGCAGATGTCATGAACATACACGTACGAATGTGTAAATTTTAAGGTTGTCCATCAAAATGTCAAAAGATTTTTGCATATCATTCCATCATTTCAAAGTGTTTCCCAGCCATACATGAAATGACTTGCAGAGTAATCAAATATTTATGACTGTATTCCGCACACACAAAAATTAATATTTTAGTGCAAATCAAGTTACATGGAATAAACACTTCCAAGAAACAGATGACATGCATATGGAAGGGAAAGAAAAGGCAGAGAAAGAGAACCTGTGAAATTACCTGGGCCAGCTACTGGTAGGGACAGCTACAAGACTTAAAGAAGGAAGAAAGAAAGAAGACAGGGATACAGGAAAAAGAGAAAAAAGTCTAGTTGAAAAGGTAGTTAAAGGTACAAATATGCAAACGATGTCTTAAGAAATAAAGATACAAAGCATTTTAATCAACAGGACATATTTGGATGTTTTTGATTCAAAGCAATTTTTTTTAATTGAAGCTACTACTACTTTAACTACGACAGAGCCAGACTCTCCCTAATCAACAGTTCACAAAGGAATGTCTAAAAGATGAATGTAGGATCTATGGAGGTTACTTAAGGTAGATACCCTTCAGTCACCTTGTCTTATTGTTGTGTAACCTTTGTAGGTGACAATTAATGAATATGTGAGCTAGAATGCAGATCATACCCTAAATCTTAAAAATATGCCATTGTTGCCATCATTTCTCTGTGACAAATCATCACAACCATGTACAGACATCAGCTCTTCCACTGTGTTGCCACTAATGCTACAAACACGACCTCAGACGTACCACAAACTATTCTATACACTGATTTTCATATGGCACAAAATTAGGTGTCCGTGAATTTCAATGAATTTACAGTAGCTGTGTTATGTAACTACAGTATGAGGTCAATAATACCAAGTCTAGATACAATGTACAACAAATTGATGTATAATTATAGTCTTTTGAGACTGTAAGTGTAAAGACTTTGGAGGCCATACCTTAAGCAGGTCTATTTCCTTGATACAGTCTTGTCTTGCCTTGGCGTCCATCATCTCAAATATCTGCCAAAACACAAGGAGGGAATATTTACATATATGTTGTGCATATCCACTATAGCATGATCACTATCATCTAATATGTACATGTGAGAAACACTCAAGATATTAAAGAAAACAGTAGATAATACACACATTCTTAATAATTACTAATACATGAAAAATCACAGGTAGAAGGTTACAACAGATTTTGGTATCATGCAGCTAGTTAACTCTTAAGCTTACTCTAAAACACATTGGAATCTATTTTCTTCAAATAAGAAATAGATACTGTACAGACTGATAAACCAATACCTAGTAACATAATTCAACATCCTCACTCCTTGGGCTGGCACAGACAATGTGTAATGCCAATTTTGTCTTTGATGATCTTTGTGATGATAACACTTCTTTCTCATCGCAAATTACTCTAACTGAATTGTTAGCAAGAATGTTTCAGACAGCAGAGTAGACATGTTTCAGACAGCATTTTGAGGAAACATCTGATGCATCATTTTGCACCACTGCTTCCTCCTGTAAGTTTTACCCCAAGGCATAAACAAAGAGGAATCTATTTGTGAAAGGATAGACAAAATGTGATAAATCCAGCTTTCCTCTAAATTTCCACATGAAAGGAACAGACTATTTTCAGATTATCAGATTCAGACGCCAGGAGCACCGAACTGACAGATCCAGGGACTGAGTGCACGTGCACTGACTCTGGTGTGCACGTTCGTGATGTGTGTCAAACGGCCATGCAGGAGCTAGACTCATGAAAAGATTGTTTCTGCCTAGCAACAACCAAGTCAACCATAACCCTACACATCGAGTCAATACGGTACTAGTGGTAGAAATGCACAATGCGAATAAAACTGAAAAGTTTCTCTCATCTTTAAATTTGTTTCGACCTTAGTTACTTGTGGAGTTCTTTTCATTCTTTCAAAGCCCTGACTGTGCATTATCCCTTAATCTCAACCCATAGCCCAAAATGCCAGATCAAAGTAGCATTATTATTATAAAAACTACACTAACATTATACATAAATTTAGCACTGGAAAAGACAAAAACCAAAAAGACACTACCAATAGCTACATTGTAGTTCTGTTCTGTTTGAACAAATATTTTGTCAAGTTGTGTCATTAATGTTTCTGTCACTGACGAAGTGCAAACATTACTTTGTTGAATAGTTAAGTAACAGGTATAGGTCTACACCTGTACCTGTTCCACTGTACTGGTGCATATACCTAATCCTCTGTATTGGTGCCTGTACCTGAACCTCTGCACTGGTACTTACGTATAACATACTACTAGTACTGGTACCTGTACCTGAACCTGGCAGATATCAAGCTAAATCTGGTTCATGTTTAGATACTTAGCCCTGGTCTCACCTGTACTTTCTTGAGTGCCACATCCTTCCCGTTGACGAGGTTCTGTGCCCGGTACACCACGCTGAACTGGCCCCGCCCGATCTTCTTCTCGATGGTGAAGTTCCTTAGCGTGTTGTAAGGGTCGCTGTCCGAAGTCTGTGTGACTTCCGGGGACATGGGCATGTCTACGTCCATGGCTGCCATAGGGTGGGGTGCTCCGTTGTGCCTGAGTCAGGACACCTGCGATAATGTAGGGTAGGTTTATCAAAAACTTTCAGAGAGCACCTAGCCTTCTTAGCAGCTTAGTTATATAACAAGAAACTGTGTACAAATGTACTGACATACATGTACAGTACAATAGAAAATAGTTAACAGTTACATGTATTATATCATGTGCCAAGAAAGACCCAACCCATGGCCAAGTCCTCTACTGAGGCTAGCACAAACAAGTAAACAGTACTAGTTTAGTGTTAAAAGAAATACTTTCTATTACACTGGTAATAAAATAACTTTCAAACATTATTATATTTGGATTACAATATATAGTTTTGAAAATTTTCTTTTTTTTCAAACTTCTGTTCACAACCATACTGGCCATGGTAATCCCACATCTTACACATGCCCTACTAGTACTACTAGTTAGTACACCCACTTTCATTGAAGGTAATTGAGGCTTCAGTACATCTGAAACCTGTCCGGAACACTAACAGTAACAGGTTTCTCTTTCAAAGCGTTGACTTGGACCATGTACAAGACGACTTTATCCTGCTGTTGCCATGGCAACACGAGCAGTGCGACACCAAGCCAGCCCCGCTCAATGAGAAAGGTTTTGTACATGTTCACAAGTGGAACCAACCAATCAATATCAGTCACGGGGATTTACATTATTGTGTGTCGTTGTAGCTTAGGCTAGGACTTTTGATAGCTCAGTTTTGTATGTACAATAGCGTTGTTGTACACACATTTACCTATTGATATGTTTTTGCTCATCCAGTGTACTATCTAATTGTTAGTGGCTCAAGTGACGTGTCGTATGTAAAATTGGTCATCCTGAATTTTGGAAGTCATTTTCCAAATTTCAAGGGCACAGTGCTTGAAAGCCCCATATTCAACTGTCTTGTTTAACTGTGTACATCATTCATATCTTTTTTAAAGATGATACCTGCCTCTGTCACAAAATTTAGCTCTTGCATGATTTTCATAGAAATAATCCAAAATAGACACAGTCTGATACAGTATATAGGTTTTACGATGCTCAACATGTAAAGTTGTAAAGCAACAAGTTCTATTACTGAGATGACAAATGCACTTTATTACTAGTATATCACTACTCATAAGCTATGGGAATTAGTGATGATGATGATGATGATCACTACTCATAATCTCATCAATGATTAACACTGCATAAAAATTCAAAACATGTCATTGACAATGTCAAAAGAACCCTACGGTATTGCCAGTCTCTGCAAGCTTCCTTTCTGTTTTCTACCCCACAAAATAACAAGCTTTTGTTGCGGAACTATGCGGAGGTCACCTCTCAACACAGCCAGCTGCATGGAGCACATTCTCCAGGGGATTAACATGAGGTGCTTGACCTCTCAGCTAACAATTGTAACAGTCTACGGAGATGGAAACACTTTAAGTACAGGAAAACAATGTTGTCTGCTCTCCTGTTATTGTGTGTACTACTACTACTAGTACATAATGGGATTTTTGTAGCACTGGCAAATATTTTGCCCATATGACAATAGTCCAAACACATTTTAAGTTTTGTGACACAAAAATCAAAATTTTTGTCAATTCAGCTACCTCCTAGTCCTAGCTACATTTGTACAACTACTAGTACATGGTCTGATTGCTAAGTTGTTGGCATCATTAAAAAAATAAACTTTTCCCTCATCATTAGGAAAATTGGTGCCATTATTATTATGATTATCTCTAACTAGCAACTATTTTCAATACTTTTTATGCCTAACTGACCAAAGAAGATTTGCTGTGACTGGAACAGTCCACCTTTCAATGAGAAAATGATGCAGATACAACCTGGTATGTTGTACCTAGTGCTTAGGTGTGCACAGATCATTTTTCCATAATTACAAAGGATATGAAGGGCCTGTGATTTGCCAAAAATTTTACTCAAATAATCCCAGTCTTTTAGCTATGTGCACACATGCACAGTGACACACACCCGGTCCTCTATCAACATCATAATATTACATGTACCAACAATTTAGTTAAGAATACAATGAGCTCATGGAGTTGTCGCTTCTCCACTCACTGAACAGGAAATTCTGCTCCTACCACTTCCTTGCCTACAGGTCTTTCTTGACCTGTCCGAACATGTTCTGTACCTGAAATATCTTAATCTTATTTCCTGAACAGAAAGAGTCAATTTGCATAAAGGTGAAAAGGTATTTTGTGCTGAAACTCCAGGCAACAAATAAAAGTATATCTATGTAATGTTTTGATATATGACAACATAGAATGTTGCATTTACTGATTTAGATCTGTAACAATCAGACTAAGTAAAAGCAAACTTCCATACCTTGCAGTGAGCAAAACATGCTGCCACGACTAGCTATAGTATGTACCTTTGAAGCATGGTGTACTGCACTGAACGATGTATAGATCTACCAGTTGATGTTCAGATTCAGAAAAGCTTTGAAATGAAAATAATTTTGACCTATTTTCCTTTCAATTCTCTTTTATATGCGAACGTCTTATCTATGTACTTAGTTTAGACTCTAAACTCAGTACATGTATGAGACGGTCGCATATAAAAAAGAATTGAAAGGACAATAGGTGCAAATGCTTTGTGTGACTCTAAACTTTCAGAACAATACTTTATGGGGCTACTATAGAGCTAAAGCAGTTGACACAAAACCACCTGTGTGAGTACTAGTATATCTTGCATGCAGCCTGTCTAATCCAGTCAACACATTTTTCTCTACAAGTCATTAGCTACAGGATAATGTTACACATGAAAGAACACCTGGTGGAGGCAAATATGTACGTTAGTTGCATCCCATGATACAATTTGACTCTGTATCTGAAATTAGAATTGCATGTAAAAGAGAACATACTTGCAGGAAATATAGATTTATAGTAAATACATACAGGCTTGGTACAAAGGTATATATGACATCTCATAGCTTACCATTCCCAATATATGGGTCAACTGGCAATCTTCTGTAAAAAATATACACATCTCCAGCTTTAACTTACAAAACAGGTTGGTGAGGGCAGGATTTCATGAGGACACCTACTGTGCACACCAGGAGGTGGTACTGATAATTGTTTTTATAAGTAATTGACCCAACTGTATACATGTCTGCTGAACCATTCATAACAGTCGTCACAAAAAAGACCACGGGAAAATTTTAGCGACGCCTGATGGGCGAGCTTAATAGTATAGTGTGGAACCGTTTCCAAAGTATTCTAAAAACTGTATAGGAATGTCAGGAATGTCAAAAGTCCGCGCATGCGTAGTTGCATCATGCCGGACTGTACCATTACCTCCACGGGTAAGCTTTCCAGTCGCCCAGGGCACGTACGTGCTCAGCAGTGTTTTCCGTATTCGCGCAAGGCAATTTTTGATTGATAGCCATGCAAAATTGAGAAAAGCCTAGGACTTCAGACGTACCCGAATTGTAGTATGTAGTATGGTGGTCATGGAAATGTAAACATTTGAAACAGGGGGTAAAAGATTGTGGAGATATGTTTCTCGGAAAATGACCTGTGAGTCGTGGAAATCACTTCCGGGTTCGTTCGTGGTTTACGGTGTCCAGCAGTTTGGAAAGTTTGGTGGCCTTCTTCACCCTTAATATCTTTCTGTTTTCAAAAGTACAAACTGATGTGTGAAACAAGCATTGTTTGAGCTTAAAACATGTGGGGGTTGTGAGATAGCGATGTGATGGTTACCTTCGCCAAGAAAGTTATATTTTGGGTAGCGTTTGTATGTGTGTGCCGGTTGTAGAAGACCACCATAGCTCAAGAACGCCTGGATGAATTGTATTGATATTCGGTTCGTGGGTAGGTCTTGTTGAGACCTGGAAGCGATAAGATTTTTGGCCTTCTAGTGGCCTGTTACGGTACTGCAGCGGAACTTCTTGGTTTGATATCTCGAGTTCTGGACATGCTGCGGCTATGAATCTTAAGTGGTAGACAGCTCTTGATGCTGTAAGTAAGTGGTATAGGTTTGGGCCCCCTAGCGGCTTATTTTGGAACTGCAAGACAGGTTTAGACTCAGGTGTCAGACTTCTAAAGGGAATAACTAAAGAAGGGGTTGACGGATTGTTATGGTTTTTGGTATGTGGATAGGTTACGTGATGCTTAATATAATTACATATTAATTATGAAGAATTATGCAGAGTGGAAGCTAATTTGCATAATAAATTGGGAAACATGCTCAGCTCAATTAAAGGACCATTACAACATGTGACCTTTGTAACTGAGAAAGAGGAGAATATTGATAAATAAATGCATAATTTGCATAATTAATGAGAAAATGCTATAATGTCATTTTGATAAATGACGGGAACTTCTTACTTGTAGCATTTGGAAGTTATGTACAAGTGAACATCGTTTAACATTAACTATGCAAATTAGGCCCTAATTTGCATAAATTAGGCCCTAATTTGCATAAATTAGCAGAAACGGCGACAAAAGTCTCCTTTCTTAACATATATTGCGCATGTCAATTTGTTGGAGATGATCAAGTTATATAGTTTATGCAAATGAGAGCCTTATTTGCATAATTCATGACAAACACAATTAATTCAGTAGAAAAATATTTTTATCTATCTATATATCTATATATATATCTATATCGATAATGGCAAAAACCCTTTTTTTAGCATATTGTTATTTAGCTAGAGAGGATGATCAACTGATATCATTCATGTAAAATGAGGCCCTGATTTGTAAAATCGATGAGGAGCATTTACATTAGTTCACCCTTCACTCACAAGGGACCCCCTTTGACAGCAATTCTCTATGAACATCGATCGCCAAACGAATGGAATACGACTATTAAAACCCATCAACAACAACAATCTGTAAAACTTATAAACATTAAAACCGTCGCTATGGCAATAATTTTAATTGCCACACTTTTTCAGCTTGGTCGAAAACTTGTTTTGTGAGCCTCAGCACTGAAGATTGTTTCTTTGACACAAAGATATGATGATTTATGGGAATTGATGAATAAGAAACACAGCTGTAAAACTTACAATAGGCCAATTTACCTTTGGAGCCATTGCCTTGCTGTTGCCATGGCAATAACTAAAATGGCTGACAGGCCCATTATCTTGCCCCAGTGTAATCAATGTGTAATGCTTGCACAAAGTTACAAAATTGTTTGATGTGTAAACATTATAAAAAGCGCTGAAGCTTGAAAAGTCTTTACTCATGTACATGTATCTACTTGACTTCCTTGCTATGCAATGTGGTGATATATGTGGCAGTAGTGCTAGAGTGTCTAGTGACTTAGCAAGACAATTGTTTCATTAATAATTCAAGACTTCATTCAATATCTTCTGTCAAGTAACTTATTGGGAAGTGCTTTGTCACATTGGTGTCCTTGTTTGTCCTTGGACTGAGCGGATCTGGAGACATCCTGAGTTAGGACACTGACAGTATTCTTCAGAATTACACGGGGGTATCAGCATTCACTCCTAAAGTTAAACACTCATACTGTAGATATCACAGTTCATTTCCTTCAATCAATATCATCCTTGTGTAACAATGATATATGCTGTTACTAGTGTGTCTAACACATTTCATAGTCAGTTATGTCAGCCCAACTGATACAAATACAGAAATGATGCTACATCAACTCTAGCTGATATGAATAGGATACTGAGTGATGCATCCTTAATTGATTAAAGTGGATGTCATGATTGATGATGATTTGAAAAGGCATAAAATGACAACAAATTGACTGAGTTGCTGCAGGACACTTCATTTTTTACACAAAAACTGGGGAGGAAGTCTTTAGACTGCAATCAATTATCTCCTAAGTGGTTGGCTAGTAAAAAATATAATCTAAAGCAGGAAAGACCTTCAGTGTGCATTGGTCATAGTTTTTGTAATGTTGGACAGTTTGATAGTATTCAAAAGCTGAGGTTTGTTTGACATAACATTTACTCCTCTGATATTTTTAGTTGTTCTGATGAACTACCAAATTATGACTACTAAACATATTCTTAAGGCCCAATTTGCACCTCATCCTGACCTCATTACTCTACAAATGGCCAGGATACGTTTTGCATGAAAATGGGAGTTGAGTTGTCTTAGAACATTTTCCTACAACCAGCTACTAGCACCAAGTTTGAAACTTGTGATGTCTGAAAAGAGTAACTTCCTTGAAGGATAGGCCTTTATAATCATATTACAACTATCGCCTCAGCCATAGCTATACATGTACTAGTATATACTTTCCATGGTTACACAAAACCTTGGTTGCCCTACTTTACAGTTGTTGATGCTTCTGCTAGCTGGTCTACTGCAGGTGTTTGGAAAACAAACAACAATTAATGGCAGCAAAGCTTCCGCACCCACTTGTTTTCCTGTCTACGTGAATATATGCACTGTTCAACGTATGACTCACAAGTCAAAGGTAGAGTTCTAGCATAGCTAGAGTTTCTGTGTGCCCCCCTCCCCCTTTTCTTGAGATGGTAGATTTAAGGTAGTTGCTGTTTAGAGCTCACCTCACCTTAATAAGCAGTAAAAATCTTCGTCTTGGGCAACGTTCTTCCTTTTGTCTTTACACTGGCGACACCGTCCCGTTCGGGCACTTGGTGAGGGTTGTTGACGGACGGTTGGGTACCACGGTGCAGGATGAGGTGTTCCTAGTTCCTACCGGCTTCCACAGAACAAGTGTCTCCAGCTCTGTCCTGGTACCGGCTCGAAATATGCCCTGGCTCCGAGTAAATAAGCCTGATCGGGAGAAGCTACCTGTTGAAACGGTACAGACGTTTCCCAGGAAAGTCAATAAAATGAAACGGAGCACCAGAGTTGGAAGGAACCAGGGGAATATAAGAAACTACTGGAGCCTGAAGCTGACGACAGCTTCTTTGAGCTGGAGACATTCACTGAAACGAAGATCCAAGACCACACACGACACACAAACTTAGCCGTAAATTTGAAGCATCGTGTGCGTAAATTGGTACGAACCGTAATATGATGGTAATATATACGATTTCAAATTTTCTACTGTATCTCTTAATTGTTTGATTATTTTATTTGTCTTTTGTGTGTAATCTGAGGAAAGGGGTTGTGGTCTTAGGACAAATTTATCAGGCAGTATTACCAAGGGTACCGAGGTGTATGCGGTCTTGGAGCTTAATCCGGGTTGGACCAGCATGCTTTACTCCCATGACGTCACTTTTACAAAATGGCGACGAGAAAAATTTCTTTGAAAGTGCTGTGGATTTCGCTGGTCATATCTTCTTTTCTGTGGGCCGCAGAGGGCAGAAAACACCACTTAGTCCTTCAGGTATTTACCTCATATAACTCTCCAGAGCTAATAGTGGATCTGTCGGAGCGATTTTGTTGTGGGACTAAAGTTTACGTGAGGACACGTTGGCAGGTCCAAGTCACCAGTCAGGGGGGAGGGGGGCGATGATGTCATGGTCACATCTGAACTTCTTGTTCATAAAAACAACATCAGAAACAATCGTTTTGTGTTTCACACGGAATTATGCGTAAGAGAAGATCGTTGCTATATGGCACAGAAAGGATAATCTAGATCTATCTAAGGTTGCTTTTTCTGAGTACAGGAAGTTTTTCAGAATTTGTCTTGTTTACTTGGGTCACGGACAAGTGTTGACTAGTCCTTGACTTGACTAGATATAGGGGTTGTATCAGATGTCACCATACTGTGATAAGCTAACAACTGGTGTGAAGTGACACACGATCAGGACCAACAAACTACAGTGTTCACCAGTGTCAGGTCATTTCCCCAACACACTCTAAATCCTTGTCAGGACAGATCCCTGTAACTCTGGATGTTTCCCCATATCAAGCTATGGAAGTTTTCTTTCGGCCTTGGATGGTGTCGACCTATCCAACACGTTATTACATGTTACAAAAGTGTTTTATCAAACTTCTCATAGAATTGCTTCTCATAGACTTTTGCTTTGTCTGACTATGAGTCTTTTACCTTGGATTACTCAACTGATGTACAAGAAATTTTCATGTTACTGGGTCTACCATCTTAGTTGTTAACGCATTTTGCAAATCCCTTTTACTAACTTTGTATGAGTAGATGAGCAGATTTAAAGTAAACTTAAACGAAAAACAATTGTTTGTGCATTTCAAAAAAGATAGGATATACTTTGTTGGTAAAGTTACCAATGATCCAGACTGACTAGAAGTGTTGGAGTAAGGCAGCATCCAACCAAGGATAAAAAAACTACTAGTACTTTGCCACCACAGTGACAAGCTGTAAAAAACTACTTTCAAAGTAAGATTTAAAGAAATACATTTGTATAGACTATAGACTAAAAGTAAGAGGTGATAAAAGTCCACCTTCAGACTTACCCGATCATATCTCATGGCTTTTGTTTACAAAGAAAATAATGCATAGGGTCGCTAGGAAAAATGCATGACTCATAGTCATATACTGATGTACAAACTGTATTTGTAAATATCTTCACTTAGTTTTGACATGATGCTTCAATCAATACTCATTGTATGTCTGAAATACGTACATACTACTGAGGGGGAAATATTTTACATTTTATGCATAAATTGAATTTATTGATTTAACTGTATATTAGTCTGGTCCAAACTCTGACCTTTGACTTCTGTGACATCCTCAGAATGAGAAAAGGTCCTATGTGGACCTGAGCACTTTCGGCTTCCTGAAGGGGGGAACCCTGTCTGTGCAGGTGACAGGATTCAAGGTCCATGTGCCAACACCCTTACCTAACATGGACTCCATGGTAAGTAGAAAAACAATTATCTCATCCACATGTGGGCATAGAAAGTATCTAATAGAAGAAGTAGTTGTTCACACTGGCAAGGCTTCACACACTTGTTTTATTTATTGAAGAGTTTCTTTTTTTTGTCATCTATAGAGCTAGGTTCTTGGTACATCACATGTGTACATTGACTGATAAATGTGAATGTTGAGAGCAATACAACTAACATGTTGTTCCTTTTCCTGTTTGACTTGCAGTTTGGCCTCAGTTTGGACAAGACAAGCAGTGATGGAATATCCAACTATCTGGTATGCATCAAGTTGTAAACATGTACTTACAAACATTATTTTTCCCATGCACCTTGTTTTTGATTCCCCAACACTATTTGCAACAACATATTGGCAGCAAAGTAGAATTGCTTATAGACCAATGATGCAACACAACTGTTTTTCATGAAGTTGGAATATTTTATGTACAATTTTAATTGTCTATCAAAGCTAAAAGTATAGCCAGTTTGGCCAATGATAACATTGCCTTGTATTGTGTGTAATATGAGTACTGCATGTATAACACAGACATCATTCTGTACATCTATAGGAGAACACAGCAGAAGACTGTATTTTGAACAAGGTTAAGGAGGTGGGTGGAAAGGACGATGACCTGACAGTGGTTCTGTTCACCTTCAACCTTAGCAACAGCACGTAAGTAGCTCCTAGACTTACGAAGTTTGAGTCAAAGAAAGATGGGGAGGAGAATGTAATATATGGGTTATCCTAAAGGGTATTCTAATGTAAAGTTGTAGGGATATCAGGAACACAGTAAGGGAACAAATTGAGGGAAAAAAGTTTAAAAGTCTTAGAGAGTTCTCTTACTGGCAATTAAATAGTTAAATTAAAATGATAAATCATTCTAATTTTAAATGAACCTTTCCTTCATGTATGTCATACCTTTTATCTGTTGTCCCTTGTTATCCATTAGCGTTTGCAGTTTCAGTTACAAGCATACAGTAACACACATAAACAGTGTAACTTAACATTACACAAATGCAGCAATGTTTACAGTGTTGAGTTTGTTACCTTGCCCTATTCTTATCTTATGTTATTCCCTTTACCAGGGTGACCCTCAGAAGAATAGGCGACAACTTGAAGGCCCTGGACATTTACCACAACGAGACAGAATACAACATGTACAAGTCACACAGAGTACCGCCCAGTGGGGGCAAGTCACTGAGGAAGATGGTCAAAACAAAACGACAGGCAGAAGAAATTGATAACCCAAAGAAACAACCCACAGGTAAGCAGTCATCTCTCAAAGGATTATGTTATTAATTTTTTTCTTGTATCATCTCAGTGTACAAAAGCTTGTGATCAGATCTGACCATACATCTTGTACTTATGATACTTTGTAACAGGAGAAGAAACAGACCCAAAAGACAAAACTAAAGATATAGAAGAAGAGACAAAAGCAGGGGGTGATCAGCCAGACGGTGTGGATACACAAGAAAAGGGAAAGGACAAAACTGAGGATGATACAAAAGGAGAGGATCCAGCCAAAGAAGAAGACAAAGAAGAGGAAATTGTAGAAAATCCTGGTGACAAGGCAGAAGAACCAGATGTAGAGAAGGAGGGTGAGGATGGTGAGAAATCTGAACAGACGGCAGAAGAAGAGGAAAAAGAGGAGGATGAAAGTGAACAGGATGCTGAACCATTGATGGAACACCCCTTACTGTTCAATCTTCCAATGGGACAGGAGAAGTCCAAAGAAGCAGTGTACAATTTAACTGTAAGCAGGATTCTATTATTATAGAACTTGTAGATATTTTTGTAAAGAATGTAACTTTTTCTTAAATCTTACCAAATATATAATATGTATCTGTATCTATATAGCTGGTTTAACTGTCCTTTGATGTAACACATACACCAGCAGAATGTGACAGATACGTACATGTAGAAGTGATGGTGTCTTTGTTAACCTGATATTGATCCTGAAGAAGGCCACAGTGGTCATTGAAAATTGATCTGTGTACATCTTAGTATTGGAAGAAAGTTAAGCATTATATATTGTACTATTTCTTTGTTCTGGTTGTTTCAGTTCTTTGTGGCCATCAAAGACCTTGAAGAAGAGTGTCTTTACAAGCTGAGGTTGTAGTGATGATGTCTTTGTTGTGGTTGTTTCAGTTCTTTGTGGCCATCAAAGACCTTGAAGAAGAGTGTCTGTACAAGCTGAGGTTGTAGTGATGATGTCTTTGTTGTGGTTGTTTCAGTTCTTTGTGGCCATCAAAGACCTTGAAGAGGAGGGTCTGTACAACCTTAGGTTCCACAACTGTTACAACAAACACTCCGTGGAGGACAGCAAGTCCAAGGTGACCATCAGCATGCAGGTGGACGTGGTGGAGATGAACAATGACAACTACCTGTCTGCTGGAGAGGTCAGTGTCTTTTTTCCTTTTTATCTTTTGTTACCTGGGTAAAAATAGTACTGTTTTCTAGTGAGGATAGGCTTTTAACCAGGCTAAGCCGCTTGCATGTACTGGACACACTAGCCACCCTTACACTGGGGAGCAGATCCTCTGACAAGTATAAAGTCTGATTGACCAAGGATGCTACGAGGTCAGTCTTCAACTGTGACCTCTCTGACAGCAATTTTGCTCCTCGGAATACCTTACAATTTTAACTTAAAACCATCTAAAACTCTGCACCATGGAAGGTGGATGCCCCCAGACTCCCCTTACAATACTTACATCGATATCACTTGCCGTGACTATCCGAGAATTTTTGACCCCCTGGTATAAAATCCTATTTAAAGCTTGAGTGAGGACCAGTCAAGATACAGGGATGTTATAAAGCTATCCACAGAGCCTATACTGAAGAAGCTACAGATACTGAGATAGTTTGCTTAACCCATTATCTGTTTCCCCAGGTCCCCCTGCCTCCTGTGTACCTGACCATGATGGGAGTCTTCTTCCTGACTGGCTGTCTGTGGATCCACATACTCAGGAAGAGGAAGTAAGTTGAAGAATATTTGTATCACAGGAATCTAAAAAATTAAACTGTTACCCGGTACTCATGACTAGTTTGCTGCTGGCGAGAAGCTTTCATATGGTATCCGTCATATTTCATCAGCTATGAAGGGTCATGTGACATGGGAGTTGAAGGTCACTCTCTCGCAGGTTATGTGACTGCACGAGTGTGTTATCCCAAATTAAGTCTTCTGCAGAAAATGCTTTTTTTTCAGTTTGGTTAATATTTTGACGCACATCAGAATGGAATTTTTAATCTTAAAGGAAAACCTGTGCATATATTAGGGCAACACTTAAAACATGAAAGTCATGTTTCATCACATAACTGATGCTTGTGGTATGATTGAGAAAAAAACTATCGGTATGCTTGATATAATTCTACTACACTGTTCAAAGTTTGTAGTTTTTTTGTAGAATAAGACATGTTTAGTGGTGAAGGTTTCAGCAGGAGTAGCCCATCTACAGTTGCTGGATATTGTCTGTTTGATAGGCTCTTCTGTGTGGTAATTTAGGTACATTTCAATAATGAAAATTATATGAAGTGTGTAGTCTTTTAGTTTGGATAGTTGTTCCTTAAGTTTTAGTTTTTGTAGAATAAGACTTTGTGGGTGGTTAGGGTCTCAGCAGGAGTAGCCCTGATGTGTACTGAGTCATACTGACACATGTCTGTTTATCCCAGGGGAGATGTGTTCAAGATCCATTACCTGATGGCAGCCCTGGTCATGGTCAAGGCTATGTCACTCATGTTTCACGCAGTACGTATCAAATATTTATCATGGGTGCTTCCTGTTATATCATATTGATTGTACAGATAACAGTGTTCTCGCCAGGAATTTTTCACAGTGTCGGGCAGGGGTCCGGGGGCCGCTGAAGGCAGAGCCCCGGTGGGGGGACCCAGGGGGGGCGAAGCCCCCCGGAAGCTCTTGCATTTTAGGCTATTGAGAAGGCTTATTTTATCATTTCTTTAGGGCCATATCTACGATAATCGCAGCAGTCACTTAACTTCTCTTCAGCAGTTTGACGTAACAATATTTCGGGTCAAAGCTTCACAGACAACTAAAAACTCATAAACAACAAACTTTACTCAGCTCAACAGTACTTAAAAAAATTGTCCTGGTTGCCATCCGAAGTTGAAGCGCTTGTTTATAGCGCTAGTATCGCTGTTAGCCGCCTTGCCGTACGACTGTTGTTGACGGTCTCCCTGCGTCGCCGCCTCGCCGTTAGAGTTTAGACGATATTCCAACGGACATGTTTCAAGAAAATACCCGGTAAAAACCGCTATTCCGCGTCAGATTCCATTCTTTAAAACATGTGGGACTCAGTGTTACAGTCTAATAAATATTTCGTAGAAGCACCGCTGTGGGAAAGAAGGTCCAAGGAATGTAATGTTACGTAGCATGAAGTTCGCTGTAAACTTGCACACGGCACATGACTGAAACTGTAAACAACAGCCGCGTTTGATTGATAGCCGGCGGCCCTTTGATCAAATTGGAAAGATGCCGACACTGCCCTGGCGGTTTGTGGGCGGGGCCACACGGGGCTTGTCGGCGAAACTAACGCCCGGGTTTTACATACAAACTTACGATGGTTTGTATCTTGATGCCGATACAGAGCTTCAAATTTAGAACAGGAATTTTGGGAAAGCGACCCACTCTTGCTCCAGAATTATGTCGGAAAGAATTGATTCTATTTCCCGTGCTGAAATAAAAATTACGCAACTATCAGTAACAGCCTATGTTGGTCAACCCAGCTCCCCAAATAAGGACATTCCCCGGGAACTGGCTGTTCCGGGGAGGGATCCCACCCCACTGATCACTCGCAGCACACGCGCTACTCATTTTATATTTTTTTTGGCACGAACGCAGGGCGGCACACGCAAAATTTAGAACAGGAAATTTTGGAACGCGACCCGTTCTTGCTCTAGAAATGTGTCAGAAATAATTGCTTCTATTTTCCGTACTGAAAAAGAAAGACGCAACTGCCACGAGTAACAGCCTCTGTTTATCAACGCCGCTCCCTTATGCACATCGGCTGTTCCGGGGAGAGATCCCACCCAGCTAATCACGTGCGGGCAAGGCCCTCTCGCGTCTGTGTTTACATTTCCGCGCGCGGGAACGCAAGGGGTGGGAGGGGCTGCCGGCTGCGAGACAGCGGTACGGCGGGCCGGTGCTGTAAAACACCTCCCTTCGAGTTGATAACTTCCTGAAACAGCGAAGGCGCGTGCTTGGCGCGTGCCTATGTATTTTTACTACGATATTTTTTCTTTTATTCCCCATTTTTTTGCCGCTACGCTGGATGAAAAAGCAGCGTAGCGGGCGTTTTACAGCGTCATTTTTCCAGCCCACAGCGTATCGGCCCGCTATGCTGAAAAGGCCTGGCGAGAACACTGGATAAGTTTTTTGCCCTGCATCTTTTTCCAATGTTAGTATATGGTTTTAATATACATTTACAGTTGGTGGATATTGTCTGTTAATCAAATTTGCATATAAGATTCTTCTTTACATTTCAACATTAAAAATTATATTAACAGTGCATAGTCTCTTATTTTGTTCTTTAAGTTTTGTGTTGCGCCGTGAAAGAAACTATTATTCAGGCAGAAACAGCAGCTTTTTGATGAGGTGATGTCCTTTTACAGGTGAACTATCACTTTATTGCTGTTGAGGGGTCACCAGAGGAAGCCTGGGCTGTCCTGTACTACATAGTGTACCTGTGAGTGCTGCAGTTTATGTAAAATGGATATTGTCATGCACTGTTTGTACCTTATAAGATCATTGTTTTTCATTGTTTAGAAAGTGATTGATTTCTTGATTGATGTATTATTTGATTGACTAACCTGAAGATTACCACTGCTCTTCTTTCGACATTAGGATTGTTAAGATCTTAAAGATCTTCCTCCAATTGTAGATAATGATAGCTACAGTTTGTGTCTTCTTGTCCTTGTGTCCAGGTCTCTTTATCGGTGCTCAGTCTCTCCCCGTAACGTGGCTGTTCTAACCTCCTGTGTCCTCTTTGTTCTGTTTTATTTGATTAAACAAAGAAAGAACAAAACATTTCCAAACTAACAGTCAGCTAGCTTCTTTGTTTTAAAAACTTTTTGTTTGAATCAGCTCTCATAGGGGAAAGAAATTAGATCCTTTGTGAGAAAATTCTGTGTCTCTCCAATCATCTGTAGATGTAGACCAATCACAGTCCTTCCAATCAAAATGACTTTTGCAGATTGCGGGGATGTGTCCTCTTCATCACGATCGTTCTGATCGGCACAGGCTGGGCCTTCGTCAAACACATCCTTTCCGACAAGGACAAGAAAATCTTCATGTTTATAATTCCGCTTCAGGTGAGAATATTTTTTCTTCCTCCTCTGTTTTTTTTCTGTCTCGCTGTCGTAGGACGAGGAGCCTCCTCCTGCTCATTTCGATCGTGCTGATCGGCACAGGGCTGACGTTCCATAACCATATCCTCCCGGCAGACAGTCGGAACGTTCGCGCACTATGCCTGCTCTTCCTCCCCCTGCAGGTAAGTGGTGCCTCTAGTCTGAAGTGCACAGGTTCTCTGCATGGCTATGGCCTCTATATTATTAACTTGTTATAAAGCACTCCATTGTCATGGCTTTTGATCAGCTATCTCTTGTTAAAATTTACCTGCAATCATCTACAGACCTGCAAGGACTTAATGCTACATGTATTGGTGTCCTTGATATAAGGATAAGTGAATCATAAACTCACTATCTTGTTTATCATGAATAATCCATGGAGATTATTTACAGATACATATGTAGTTGATAAAACTATGGGCATAGAGGTTTAACAGCAAGGAAAGAAACCTTTCCAGCTGTGTATTCAGTTCCCAAGTTTCACTTGCTCTCTGCTCTTCAAACAAAGTCAAGTTAAGCATGTAATCTCTCGCTGCTGTTATTGTCCATGCAGTTTTCAAATTCTTGCAGCCAAATAGATACATTATATGTGATGTCCTGCTGTCTGACTGCTGCTGTTTCCCCGTCAGGTTCTGGCCAATGTTGCGTACATCATCACAGAGTCTACAGAAGAAGGGAACTCCCAGTACCGACTGTGGAGGGAAGTGTTCATCCTGGTGGACCTGCTGTGCTGTGGAGCCATCCTCTTCCCTGTTGTCTGGTCAGTACTATAGTAAAACAATCATCATTGTGTGTGTGTGTCCTGAGAGTTTTAATCAGTTGTTTAGATATAGTTTTCCATATTTTGTTGTAAACTATGTAATGGAATACCCAAACCAGTTCTGTATACATTATGGTTCTGGACATTACGGACAAACCAGAAAGAACGTTTTAGAGGAGGTTGAAATTATACAAACTTTTTGATCTTAAAACAGTTGCCCAGGCATCTTCACGCAGTCCCATTTTCCGCAACAGGCAAATAGTGGTGTACATATTTCCAAGACTATTGATTTCTTTAAGAATGCTGCTTGTCATAAAGACATGTATAACATTTCTCCCATCATGCAGGTTTTTGTAATATAGCATAATTATGATCTCTGTGTTTCTAGGTCAATACGACATCTACAGGAGGCCTCCCAGACTGATGGGAAAGCTGCTATCAGCCTACAGAAGTTGAAGCTCTTCAGGCATTTCTATGTTATGGTGAGGCCCAAACAGTTTCTTGTCTTGGCTGGAAGCTCATTTTGGGAAATTGTTGTACTCATGCACCTGCTAGTTAGATTTCAGATGCACGGCTCCAATTTTTGGTGCAGAAAAGCACACATGCACCCAGTAATTTGAGTCTTGCTTATACTATTGTTCACATACAGTTAATACTTATGGTTCTTTACATTGCTTGTCAAAGAAATCTTTATAAGGCATAGTGTGCTATGTTCAGTATTGCCGCATTGTCTTTTTTTCTCTCCCACAGATTGTTTGCTATATCTACTTCACAAGAATAATAGTCTACCTGTTGAAGGTAAGTTACACTCTGTCTGACGATTATGGTAGTTTGGAATTACAAAGCCTGAAATATGTATCTGGAAGTAGGACATAAAGTTGAGTAAGGACGAAAGGAAAGGATTGAAATTGAAGGATCTGTTTGAATACTGTAAATCCTAAAATGTTCACGATGGTTTTCGGGAAGACCTCTCCACCTCAAATTCATGACTATGCATTTTCAATTAATTACTACTGTACTGTCGAGTTGTAGATCTGGGAAATCAAGATTATCAATGGCACAGCAAAAAAGCCCTTTTTAACATCTACTGTGATTCTGTCTGTGAAATTAAGTCCCCTAGAAAATAAACCAATTGACAGTGGTAAATGTTTTCTATTGACACCTTTCCCCCCTCCCCACCCCAGATCACCGTGCCATTCCAGTACGAGTGGCTGGGCCAGTTTTTTGCTGAGCTGGCCACCTACGTGTTCTTCGTCATGACGGGGTACAAGTTCCGCCCAGCGTCCAACAACCCCTACCTACAGGTCTCACAGGACGATGAGGACATCGAGATGGAAGAAGTGTGAGTAGTGCTTTATTGTCATGTACCAAGTTTGGAGTTACTTGTTGACTCCATTTACAAAATCTTTGTTTTTTTTCGGTATGTTACAATCTTGCGTGTTCATAGATAGTTATGTCAATATGCTGTCAGTAGAGTGGCAGGAAGTGAAGGGAAGATGGTGTCACCATAAAGGTCAAGCTTGTGGGAGTGACAGGAAGTACAGTTCAGAGGTGGTAGAGCTAAGTTGTTAATCAGACATGACATACAGCTCAGGTCATGAGGTCAATGGAAGAAGCTATCACGTAGTGACGTTCACCATAGGATGACGGAATAATGAAACCCTACTTTATTTGTATGATTGAAGAATAACCTCAAGTAAACAAGACGTGCAAGAAGCTCTAAAAACTTCATGGGGATGTGGAAACTTTGAACTTGTGATATTGTGGAGCCTTGTGCTTCCTTGTATCAGTTCCAAATTGACAGGCTAGCTCTAGGCTAGGTGTGCAAGATTATGGCTAATAGGAGACTGTTGTGGATTGGACCAAACAAACCTGCTGTGTTTGTTGTTGTTCTCATGACCACAGTGTGACAGAAACAGGCTGGAATGAGGGGGTGGTCAGGGTCAACCAGGGGGGCAAGGTCGTCAGCACCCAGGATAGTCTGGCCAATCCCAAGCCTCGAGACAACAGCCATGATGCCTAAGCAAGCAGCTGTGTCATTGGACTGACTGAGAAAAAAAGGAACAAAGAGTTCTTGCCAGGAGATTGCACAAGGATGAAAATTTCAAACTTTGTAGAGAAATTTAATTTCACATACAATGTATGCCAGTGCAATTTAAAGTATATCTTTATGAGTTTCTAGTAGCAATGTCACTCAATCGTTATTCTTATCCATAACCTCTATACTGTTCATTTCACTACTATCTGCACTGAAATCTGAATTCCTTTGATCTGTAAATATTTCATAACTACAGTTAAAGACTTAGTTTTCACTTTTAAATCATAGAAAGAAAAGATGAAGCAGTAGCTATGTAACAAACTAATTAGTTGACACACTCCAGTGCACTAGTGTTGCATGTGAACAGAGACACTAACGCTGGTTATCTGATGGTAGAGACTTTAAGTTTACCTGCTTCTATTACTGTGGCTGTTGGAATGGTAAAGAAAGTTAGAACATAATTTATTCATTTCACCACATACTGTAGAAAGCTTTGATTGCTTTCGTAGTCTTACCAACCCTGGGAAAACACAGGACGGTTTACAATTTATCATTATTTATGTATATTAGACATCCCTCCAAGACTCATTGTTGAAAACAGTTAATGTACAAATAATGTATACTGAGCCCAATTGTAAATTAAATGATTGCTATATATTTACATGTACATAGAATAAAAATAATCAAGATAGTGATAAATATCCACCAAGAACAACTTGTTATAGAATTTAAACGTATGTAAAAATGTGTATTTGTTTGAATTGTGGATCATTCATGTGCACATAGTTGCCAAATCTAGAAGTATCACACAGAATAGCTAGTCAGGACAACATAGGCTGATGTTAGTCTTAGTGGCTAAAACATTCCTCTATTCTGCATTACATTTATTTGTATTTTGTTCAGGACAGAATGGTGGAAACCTTTGTTGCTTCCTCAGTCATCAACATTGTATACTGTAACCAAGTAAGAAATGATTTGAGTGCTGTCCTTCACACTGCGTGTTTACCTGAGGCTTGACGGTATCATTGTTGATGGTGGACAAGATACCCTTCTGCTGTACATTCAGCACATTAGAAGACCTCACAGTTATCCATGGCCCTAGCCCAGTTAGCTACCTCTTGGCCCTGTACAGATCATGATCAGATGCCCATGTTAATAAATTGTATCCATGAGGTATCAAGACTATTAACTGATTCTAAGAAATGGTAATATTTTCTCTGAAAGAGTTAAGTTACCAACAGTTTGAGGACATGTCCTATTTGATTGACTGATTCAGATGTTTCATTTATCAAAAGTACATGTAAATGTACCATTGTTCAGTTTTTGATCCTAAATATAACTTTTTGTCTTTTATGAGATTTCTTTTCTGAATATGCACAGCCTTCAAGACTGTAAGATCATTCAAGGTGTTCCATCTCTTAAGGCTATGAATGAGCTATTGCAGATTGCAGAGAAGTACCCAAGTGTACCGTGACGTTTAAATACATAGCTCAGGGAACTCTGTATTGACGTGGTTCTTGGTTTGACATCCCAAGTCGATGTAGTAGTAAGTGAAAGATTTTATAGCCAGTCTAAAGCTGATGAACATTGTACAAAAGTACTCTGAACCCATGAATGTTTGTGGGTTATAGCACATGTACAATGTGTAAACTGTGAATGTCCAAAGACGAGGGATGATTTTCTGGAAGTTTAAAGGTTAGTGGCTGTAGTGGTGGCCAAGAAAAAGTTTCCTTATTTAACTTGTAGGTCAGGACTTTTTGTGCATTTCTTGCTTATTTCCACAACAAGATATGAAAGATATACATTTACTTTAAGTGTTGTTTCTGAACATCTTATTTATGTTTTGTCTATTTTCGTGAGTTGTCTTGCACTTGTGATGATTACTTGGCCATGACCTTCATATTTTAGTCTTTCACTTGAATCTTTGGCTTCGCATGTATCTACATGTCGCTTCACCGTCATTATAACTACAAGGCTTTCCAATTTCTAGCCTGGTTACCAAACCCCAGCCCGATCTCAAGTATCTATCGTGCAGGGGTCTGGCCTGATGGGATAGGAACTCTTCTCAATTTTGCCCCTTATAATGGGCAAAAAAACTCCACCAATAGAACAGCACAGGATCAGCAGAAGGTAATTACACCCCTGCCATGATTGGTTAAACACCCCAACTGTACTATTTGAATCCATAACAGTGACCACTAAGTACCTGATTTGCTACTGTGATAACCTGCTGACCAACTGTGGTGTGTTGAGCTGGCTACCTGTGGTGAGAGTGGTCATCAATCCTAGGTTCTCCTCCCTCTGATCAAGGGCCTTCGAGAACCTTTCTACAGCCATCCTGCCAGACCCCAACACGAAAGATTTATTTTGTGGTTGGGGTATGGTATCCAGGCTATCCAATTTCTAAACAAGTCTGGATATTGAATTAGAATCTGTCATGTTCTGATCATGTCACTGAAATGTTTTTGTAGTGCCACAAGCCTTCTATTGAAGAACTGCTGTGTACTTGGTGTAAATAGTTGTACATTGTACTTAAGTATTGTTGGAAGAGATAGATGGTGAATAAAATTGGAATTCAATGAAATGACAGTATTGTTTTTGTAGTGCTGTATGGAGTGCACATGGCTGGACAAAAGACAACAAAGTACTAACTTAAGGTTTTTAGACATTGGCAAAATTTTAGGGTGGGGTGGGGGTCTTTCTTGGTTCATAAGGTACGGCAATCCTTGGTAAGCAACTTTAAGTATCACGTCACAGAAATATTGTATTCCTCTTATATGCTTGTACCTTAGTTTGTTACTAGTACTTGTACATGTACCTTGCAGTGGTTACTTAATGTTAGCTGTCATGTTCAACAAACATATCAAGCAAAGGACACTGTTCAGTTATACTGTATTTATTAACACATACCTTCAAGACAAGTTTTGTCACACATTTTTGTTTCAGATGTCCAAAAAGACTAACAGTTAAACAACTGCATGTTGCAGTAACATTCACTTTACACAAGACACCAGACACTACAGCAGCATTATGTACAGTTTACTCTAGAACTCTTAACACCCGATTCATTGATGCTCATGAGAGTAACTATTTAAGGGCTGTGTAAGGCAGGTACTGACAAGGTTTATCCACTACATGATTGTTTTCCTTCACTGCTTCACAGAAGTTTGAGAAATCTTTTCTTGCATTACCGATAATACATGTCCAGGACAAATAAGTCTTGGTCCTGTATGTAACAAATTAAAGGGATAATGCCCCTGCCTTAACCTGAACACCCATTCTAAGCTTTGATTCTGAATTTGTGTGTGGCTTTGCAATATAGACTAAACCTTACTCTTGGCAAGACTAAAAGACATGGGACTAAAATCATCAACATTTACACAAACCCTATCCTGACAACTTCTCTGTTAATAATATTTTACCATCTGACAACGAAGTCTAGTTCATAAATAAAACATTGTTAGTTAAAAAATGCATCAAGGCACAACATTAATGCACAGAATGAGACACATGCTGACAGTAGTTTAGGAAGAACTTGGCACTGAATAAGAAATATGAGGTAATACATTTTGGAAAATACTTTTGACTATGCTGGGCTGGGGTTGATTCAGTTATTTCTAGCTTACAGAGTTGAGAGGGTTGTTTTACAAAACATTTTAATGATGAGAAGGAAATCAGTTGTGTAATGACTCATTATCATGTTGGTGGGTTAAAGGCTTCAAACCAATACAATGTAATTGTCAAATGGACTCGTTAAATAGTACATAGCAATACAGAAAACTTTGTCATCAAATATTTGGTGTTGATCTTAGTTTGAGAAATAAGACAAGTCGACCTTAAATACTATATAACAAAAGGCATGACAAAAATGTCATGGGTACAGGCTACAGAAACTCAAAGTGACTACTTCTCTTAATTTCAGCATGCAGCGTTACACAAAAACCCTGTCACATAGTTCATATTGCACACATAGAACACAGACTATCCTGATAAATACATGGACCTTCCATACTATGACAGATATATATCTCTGTATAAAAATTGCAATCTGTCCCCACTGACACCAGAAAGCTTCCACAGAAACTACTTGTTGCAATCTACTTATCTATTTGTGATGAAGTATCACTGACTATTAGTGTTTTTCTGTTCTAAATGTTTTGTATCATCCATGTTAATGTTTCCTCACTACCTCATCTATGCCATAACTGAATCAAATAAAATGTTGACCAATCAGCTGGCACTAGATGGTCACATGACGCTCAAATATCAGGTCATCTTCCAATCACAGTCAAGCAGTGATTCTTGCATTTCCTGCATCAACAACTCGGTCTGGCGTGGGTATTCTCACATGGAAGTGCCAATAAAAATACTAGTTACACCTTTCTCTGACAAAATACTTTAGAAGCTGCACTTTTGTTAACTTTAATCATCACTTTGAATTTGCTTAGACCGTAATATCACAAGTTCCTCATCTGGAACCACAATCAATATCACCACTCCTTGCTCAACATGTCGGTATCCTTTCTAAGTCAAGTTCATTTAAAAAGTCTGGTTTGGTGAAACGTTTGTTTTGACATGTCAAATGTTATCGCAAAATCAACGTCTCTCATGTCACTTAAGGCTACCAGAATTCTGAAAAAATTCCAACATGTAACCTGTAGGATTGATAGTTCTGAAACAAGGATGACTTCACACAGATGGATATTCTTCCTGGGAAATAATGCCCACTGATTATCTTCAAGTACATCATTGAAAGTGATACACATTTCTTTAAGTTAACCTTTCCAATGCTTTTAGTTTAAAATATTCCAATAAAATACATATTACTAAGAGCATTCAAGTTTGTTTCTTTCAATAACAGTTAACTATCCCAACAAAATAATCTTTAGCTTGGATACAATCCAGATTAGCTTCAGTGCACTCCCAGCCGTGTAGTCACACAAGTTGGAAGCAGCCTTCAAACTAGTTGGGTGCACCTTCTTCCTTGCTCCATCACCAGATCAAGTGGCTTTGACAAAACTTGTTACTGTCGGCAAGACTGTCTGTACACTGCATAGAGACCCTGCGCCCTGTGGCTCCTATACCAGGCCATCGTACAACGACAGGGCTTGCACAATAGAGGGGTCAGACTTGGAACCTTCCTGAAATTCTTCCATTGACAACCTTCCATCTCCGTTCTGTGGAAAAGAAAAGTTTGTATCTTATACAAGAATACTGTAACAATTACAAGTAAGAGACCCTTACCAAACTATCACTACTGAAATGTGTCTGTCCGTAACTTCACAGTTTCTGACAGTTGCATTTCAGCAACACTCCAGTAAATGAGCTTTACTGACGCTTGTAATATGACTGACAAGTACTGATCACACTTAGGTTTCAATCAGGGTTCTCTGGCTACATGATTTATTTGTTGATAGCTAACCAGATACAAGAGATCTCAGATTTTTCTGAAGTCTGGTTGGTCTTTGAATAGCCAATCATATGATCATGAATGAATTTCAAAGTAGGTTTAAATACTGCAGTCAATGCCGACTTACCTTGTCCATTAGGGCAAAGATTCTGTCTACCCTCTTCTCTGGTGTGTTCTCTTCTTCTGGAAGTTTCACCATGTTTCCCTGCAACAAAGAGAATAGCACTTATGTACATGTCCGAAGAGCAAAGAAGTCAACAATTTCATTTCTGGGGGTCTGGTAGAGGAAAGAACTCAACTCCATGTTGCCACTTGAGCTTGACCTAGAACTTCTTTTTTTAAGGTGGTATATGCTCTAAAAGAAGCCTTGATAGCTGTCTATTATCTCAGTTTTGTAATTCATCACCATTTCTGCTCTTTT